>NW_020664393.1:22352690-22473392 GCF_002925995.2 Terrapene triunguis
ATAGTTTGCCTAAAAATGCAGATAGGTACATAGGCCCTTCTGAAAATCCCATAGGTGCTTATCACTCACTGATTTCAAAACACTTTCCAATGTTAGTCAAGTATTAATGTCCCCAGGTTGTAAAAGGGGAAGTTAGTTTTTAATTTAGTAATTCATAGCTTTCATTAACTTTTAAAGGAGCAGGATTGGCCCATAAACAACCTATACAAATTCACACAGTGAGCTGCAGAGACAAAATTAAAACCCAGGTTGCCCAACTCCTAGTCTTCTGCACTAGTCACTTTGTCTAAGTATAGCACACAATGACATCATATTTAGTATAGTTTTATTCATTCTAAATAATTTAGCACAATTATGTTTTGGTTTGTGTGTATGTTTGTATATATAAATATAAAGTTTGTGCTTATTAATGGCCTACTTTCTTCAGAAAGTAGAAAGCAAAATGATTTAATGATGCAATATACATTTAAAGGGGGAGAGTCATCTGATTGATGGGCTACCATTATTTGGTAACTATTTTGTTGATTTAAAGAAATTACAAGTATTTTATTTTCTTGTGTTCCATTTGTTTATAGTATGTACATGTGAGCATAGCCGCTTAACAGAAATCTTTCTCATTCAACATCTCCTTTTCTGCCTGTATATATCTTATGTAACTCTGTCACAGACAAGGAGGCTATGCACTGTCTTAGTTGAAGAAGCAACATTTTCCAGACAATTTCTTTCAAGAATCCCAACCAGCCTTAATGTAAAATAAACACTCATTGACTTCCTTGGGAGATGTATGCAGAGAATGATTGTGGGATTAGGTCTTAATTTATTGTGTTAAAAAGAAAAACACATTCAAATGGGAAGAAAGATCCATTTGAATTTTTATAATTCTTAAACAGAATTAAAATGGAAAATTCCAATGACAGCTCAGGTTTGGTGGGTATATTTGCTATGCATATCACTTAAACTGAATTGGTAGAAGTTTTGCCATCACTTTATTTTATTATCTTTACAGATCACTCGATTGAAGATTGATAGGAATCCATTTGCCAAAGGATTTAGAGATTCTGGACGTAACAGGTAAGCTTTGGAAAAATGGGTTTGTCTGCAGTGACAAAATCAATTTGTTAAAGAATGGTTACCATGCACACAAAAAGGGGTTTCTGTTCTTACAGACCTTTCAAGCTTGTAAGAACTAGGTGTCCCAGTGCTAGCCCTAGAGTTATAGAATTAAACCTAAATTCTGTGCATGTAATGACTAGTATACAATCTTGAAGGTTCACTGTTTAACTTGATTCATGTACTAATATACACTGCAGCTTATGGACATAGAACATGAAAAGAAAACTTGCACACTGTCTGAATGGTGATTCTTTTATGAATTGCATACTAAACCCTTCCACCTGAAAAAGAAAGCATTTAATTGCATTGCACATGGTGCAGTAATTTCAGTGACCACTTTGCATTTTGTTTCCTAAAAGTGCTGTATTTATGACCTGACCTTCCAGAGAAGAGAACAAACTGTGTCGGTAAAAATGTTCAGTGTGTGCCTGCCAGATAATTGAGCTTTTATTTTAGTAGAAGGGTGAAGCATTGGAGATCATTTTGGGCTCACAGCAAATCGCAGAAGAGCTCAGATTCACTTTTGAAGAGCAAATTAGTATTTTTTTTTAAAGGATGATGTTGAGAGAGGAGGAGATGAACGTTACAACACCTAGCACTGTGGGGTCCTGGGCCATGACTAGGGCAGAAGCCCTAGTGCTAGGGGAGAGATGACTGATAGGAATCAACTACAAAGTATCTTAGACTTTCACACCAAGCACTGCTGCTGTCAAGGATTAAGAGTCTTCCTGATTAGAAACAATTGGGCAAACTCAGCGCTGGGTCAAAATAGGCACTACTCCATTGTCAGAAGGGAGTTGTGCCTGAATATGCCAGTTGCGAACTTATGTTTGCAGTGTTGTTGTAACCATGTTGGTCCCTGGATATTAGAGAGACAAGGTGGGTGAGGTACTATCTTTTATTGGACTAACTTCTGTGGGTGAGAGAGACAGAGCTCTTCTTCAGGTCTGGAAAAGCTTTGGTGAACTTAGTCCTTTATCTTAGAATTGAGTAAACAACTAACTTCCAGATAGAGTTAGTTAAGGAAGAAGCAAATTAAATTTGCTGAATGCCATGCTATATATTTAATTAGAGAGAGAAATTCACCCTATGTGCTTCTGAACTCCTTCAATGACCATCTGATGGTATATTTGATATATCCTTAGCACTCACACTATTCTTGGGGGTGTCAAATACCCCAAAATAAATAATCCCTGCACAGAAGCCTTTGGAGAAAATCCTCATACCACTGCAATCAATAGCAAAACTCCTACTGACTTCACTGAGGCCAGATTTCACCCTTTATGTTCCAACAGACTCCCTTGGAAGATGGGATGAACTTTGAAATCCAAAGGTGGGGATAAGTTAGAGACCAGTCTTGCAACTGGGTTTGCATGGATAGAGCTCCATTGACCTTCCTCAGGTTCTGTGTGATTGCAGGGGCCCAGCCACACAGATCCTGTTTCCGGATTGGGACCTGGTTGTTTTTGTTTTTGTTTTAAACCGTAATTAAATGCTCTTTGTGTGGACATTAAATGAAAAGTGTCATTCAGAACAAGGAGAGCGTGATGGAATTGTGAGGGCCTGAAGAGGGCCTCTTTGTAAATGGTTTCATTCTGCCTTTAAATACAAATCTAAATGCCCTTTTGTTGCAATAGGGAAGTTTACTGTAGAAGGGGCCAGATCCTCAGCTGCTACAAACTGATGTAGCTCCATTGAAATCAATAGTCCTATGCTGACTTACATGCACTAAGGACACGGCCAAATACATTTGGGAATGTGGTTCATATTTTCAATTCTTTTTGCAGCAAGTTTTTTTTTTCTTTGAAGAATCTAAATGTAAAGGCTTTATTTTCTACAGTACTGTATAGTATGTCTTTTATATAGGCATTATAGTCTGTCCCGAAAGTTAAAATACTGTGGTGTCATTGCATTCTCCTTTTGGATGCATTTTAATTGTATATTGTGCTGCAATAACCTTGCCCTGTAACACTACATAAAACAATTCTGTTTAATTAAAAATATTCCCTTTCAGGTCATTTACAGTCTCACAGGCTGCTTTATAAAGATCAGTAGCCTTGCCCTTTAAAAGCACCCTCTGTACTTTTGCAAAGTGAAACAGAATTTATGTGCTGAGAGTAGTTTCATTCTTCAGTTAGGCCTTAGGTTTGACCCTATAAAAATCTTTTCCTCAGGAAGGTACCAAAATTTCTTTTCTTTAAATACTTCAGGAAAAACATAACTGTTTTGTTAAATAAACTTGGCCATTTAATAGCATAAATTAGGGTGGTGATAAAATGTGGAAATTGTTCGAAGGCATCTTGTATAAATTATCGCCTTGGCTACACTCCTCCAGGAGGTGGCTTTTATCTCCACTTTAACTAGAAGTGAAAAGTCACCATTACTGCAGAAAATGAAGGCTATGTTTTAGTCCAGGTTCAGCTAATAAATACTTTATAACTGTTTCCTGCAACATATCTGTGATCCTGCTGGAACTGCAGTGTGAAAAAAGCAATATCAGAAGAGAATGTGGATGGCCTCAAATCGGACTATTTGCATATTTCCAGTTTACAGAGTGTTGCTGTTCAAAGGCAAGCATTTGTTTGTGGTATGTACTCGATGTCGACACTTAACAAGCCTTATGAGTGTAGCAATCAAAACTAGCAGCAAAATTATACCAGGGTGCTGACATAGTAGCTTTGTTTGTGAATTCGTGGCACAAAAAGAATGACCTGTATATAGGTATAAGATCAAATTGATTTATATAAATGTATGTGGCACATACAATGAGATGGCTGGTTAGACAATTATTTCTATTTGTCGTTCAAAAACTTATAAAGGCTGAGAGAAAACTCTTGAAGCTATTTTCTAAAGATATTTTTCACCCAATAGCGCCAAGTAACAGGCTCAAAAAGAGCAGCACATCCATGAGTCACCCATCTTGTACGTACAATTTTCTAAAGTCAAGGAGAGTGTTGAATCACATTTTAACAGAAGTCATTTTATGGATCACTTTCCTTCTAATGTGAGATGGCAGATCGTCCTTCTGGCAATCAGACTTCTGTGGAAAAGTCCTATTAGGAAATTATTAAAGGTACTGCTAGCAGTTTTTTAAAAGTGATTTAGCAGTTGGAAACAAGAAGAGCCAGCACCATGGGACCAGCCAGCTCTCTGCGACCACCAGCACGTTCATGGCAGATCACTGGTGGTCCATGGACCAGAGTCTGAGAAACATTGTTCTAAAAATATTTTTTTTTCCTGAAACATACAGTGTGTGTGAGACTAAGTGATGAACTAGCTACAAAAAGTGACAAGCCAAATACAGATCATTCTTTTCACATAGTAGTGTTTTTGTTCTATTTAGAATGGGACTGGAAGCTTTAGTGGAGTCCTATGCATTCTGGAGACCTTCACTGAGGACACTTACATTTGAAGATATACCTGGGATCCCGAAACAAGGTAATAATCTTATTTGTAGTCCTGAAAAAGCAAAATGTCTAAATATAAAATTGTGCTACCACTCCTTATGAAAAACTAGATTTGTGTATCATTTACAGAAAAACTAAGCTTAACTCCAAATGTAGATGATGGTTTTTTTATTTTCACAGATAGAAATAAGCTAATTTAACCAGGTTTGCAGTGAACAGGACAAAAGAGATCTATTATTGTAGCTTCTAAAACCGAGTACAGAATGGTTCAGTAAATTCACTGTTCTACAACATTATGCCAGTAATCATAAAAAGGGAGTCATATACTGTTACTGACACAGCTATGTATTAACTTGAACATTTCCCCAGTACTTAATTTGCTTTTCACCAAGGATTAAGCCTTTAAATCTCTCAAATACAATAATCCAGACTAATATGTATACTAAGCACAAAAACCCTAACCAACCTCGCCCTGCCCCAAAAAACAACAACAATAACAACAAACGTTCATTAAATTGGAACTGAAGTTGGGAATATTTTAAGAAGTGGGGGAGCCCTAAGAAAAACACTGAGGTTCTCTCAAATAAACCCACAAATGTTACCCAGAAATTTCAAAATAAAGACTACACTTAAAATAAATATGGAAGTGCATAGTAAAGATCACCCAAACTACCGTAATTTTGATCCATTCCACTTCGTCTCTTGTGCACCTGTTACACCTTACTTGTAAAATGGAGATATTCTAGTGAAGGACTCTTGCTAAATGAGGTTTTCATAGACTCTAAAGACTGTATTTTGTGGCTATCTACTTTGTGTCTATGCGATAAGTGTCTATGCTATGCATGTCTTCCCACTTACTCTGACGTTTTGCTGCATGTGTTGTCTGTCTTTTGGTCCAGCCCTTCTGAGGTTTGTAGCTGAATATCTTGCAGTATCATCAAAAATAACAGGAGTACTTGTGGCACCTTAGAGACTAACAAATTTATTAGAGCATTGTTAGTCTCTAAGGTGCCACAAGTACTCCTGTTATTTTTGCGGATACAGACTAACACGGCTGCTACTCTGAAACCTTGCAGTATCATGACACTTGCATTTGAAATTCCATATGTCTGGAGAATTGTCCTGAGAGTGGTGCCCTTTGAAGAAAAGAAGTAGAAAGCCGACTCTTTCCAATGACTGCATAAGAGTGTTAATTTAAAAGTCGACAGGAGTAGCTTGTGATAGGGCAGTATAAGTGAGGGTACTTCAGTTTAAATGCTGCTGCAGCGGACGTTTAATTTTTCTACAGGAGTAAGGTTATCAAGTTAAATCAGTTCTTGGTTTTAATGCCACTAATGTGGCTGAAGATGTGAGTTATTAAGGACAGGATGGTCTCTTGGTCTTGGCTGCTCTTGGGCAGAGATGCAGGGGCAGAGTTCGTTTATAGGTGACTTTCACCATGCATTTCCAGACTCTCTCTTGTGTGTGGTTTTAGTTTTCTTTAAAAAAGTGTGGGTGGGCTGGAGGAGGGTGCTGAAGTATTTAATAGATATTGGCAAATTTAACACTAACTTTCCCTTGGAGAAACTCCTTAGATTCTGAAAAACATAAGAACTGCTCAGCAACTGCCTAGAGACTCCAGCAGACTTTGCAAAGAGCTAGAGACTGCCTCTCTCCATGTGGCTTTCTCTGGCCTACTGTGTAGGCCACACCCCTTTTTATGGTTTCCTGCCTCCCACTTCCCCCATAGTGGGGAGAGCTATGTGGAGGAGGGGGCACATAAAGTGGAACTTCTTGGGCAGAGGCAGATCACCCTCTGGGCCTGGGTCCCCTCTCCTCCCCCAACCCATCTCTCTGTGAGTTCAAGTGTATGTCTCATCCCTCCCCACCCAAACCAGATCTCTTTTGCTGCTTTCAATGCCTCCCCACACATGCCATGTGCTTTCCTGATGCAACCATGTCCCCTCGCCTCAACCTTTGTGGCAGTCTCATCCACATCAGGAAGCGTTAATAAATCCTCAGAGCCTCTAGTATACATAGAAACCACTTTTAATAACTAGCCTCTTTCCTCCTCCACCTTCTAATAAAACAAAAAAACAGTCCCGGGCACCAATCCTTGCCATGGCCAAACACAAAATTGGAGTTTCTGTGCCAAGCCATTTTACGTTACAAAAAGCCAAAAAAGGCTAGGAGAGTGTTCAAGAAGTGAAATCATCTTCCTTTTTTGTAAATCGTCGGATTTCCAAAACACACAGCTTTATTTGCCTCAAACTTTCCAGAATAGCTCTGCGCCAGCATAATATCATACATGTGAAACTTCAGACAGGTTGGCTGAGTTCTGGCAAGGCTAGTGGTGTGTGTGTGTGTGTGTGTGTGTGTGTGTGTGAGAGAGAGAGAGAGAGAGAGAGAGAGAGAGAAGGCTTGCCATAGAAAGCTGACTGCATACTATGGACATACTTGAGTACATAAGCCCCCAAAGGCAGTTGATGCTGCTTGCTTACCAGGCTGATCTATCCAGGAGGCAGATCAACACTACCTATTTACTTTTAAGTAACAGTGCTGTTTTGAAAGCAGGGTGCTCATATCAATAAACTTCCTGCTTCCCATATATGACTTACTCACAGTTCTGGTTCCTCTCCTCTCCCCTTCTCTGGTGGTCACACAGGCTGTGGAAGTTACAATTGCTGTTCACAGATGGTGAGAATGGAAGCTAGGTTTCTGCCAAAATTTTAGCTCTAATATACCTCTGTCTCCTTGCCTAGTAGCTCCACTACAGAGCTGAGACTTATCCTTTTGCTGAATGGTATCCTGATTGTTAGACCTTGTCTCCACATTGGGGGCACGTTGACACAGCCTGAGAGAAAAAATAGGTAAATTTTAAGTTGGAATTGTGAGCGTCTCATAGTGCCTGGTGGTAGTCGATGCAGACTGTGGGCAGAACAAGAGGAGGCAGACAAAGTTCACTGGCAATCTGGTATTTTTACTCATATATCTGTCTTGAAAAACTATTAATGTGTTGGGGAAAAAACTGCTTTGTGTTTCTTCACATCACTCCCAAGCTATCCAATTGTCATATATGACTCTTGAGTGGGGAAGAGTTGTAGATTCCTCCCTCTAAGGACTATTGGTTTAGGTGATTACAGAAAGCTAAAATCAGCTTTATGTGGTCATTTCTGAGGGAGATCTACCCACTAAGAACAGGAAGCTCTCCTGCAGCTAGGGAGACTCTCGGAGTCTTGACAGCTCTCTTGGGCTGTATTAATTAGTGCATTTTTTCCAACTCATTTCCCCACCTGTGTTCTTCAAGTATATGGTTCAGAAATAACACAGACTTTCTAATTACAACAAATTGTACAGTACAGACATGTCTATACATAGCTGTATGATCAGGATTTAAGAATGAGGCAATACACCTCTACCCCGATATAATGCTGTCCTCGGGAGCCAAAAAATCTTACTGCGTTATAGGTGAAACCGCGTTATATCGAACTTGCTTTGATCCGCCAGAGTGCGCAGCCCCGCCCCTCTGGAGCGCTGCTTTACCTCGTTATATCCGAATTCTTGTTATATCGGTTTGCGTTATATCGGGGTAGAGGTGTACTTCATAATATTCTGCCTTGATTTTCATGGAATCATTTCAACACTTGAGCCTCTACAGCTTGAGCTAAACTTTAAGGGTTAGTTCCCTAGCTGTAGCAGACTCCTGTCCTCTGTAGATCAGGTGCAGAGGGGAATGTGTAACACACACTGAGCCCGAGGCTATAAATGCACTCCAAAGGGCAGGCTGGTTATAAATAATTCAGGGCAAACTCTTCTAGGGTTCATAATTTTGAATTAAGATACATTCTGAGTTGAAATTTGCAACACCAGAGCCTCAGCCCTGACAATTTGCTTCCAGTGTCTACTGAAATAACTAAACTGTGCGATAGGAGAACAAACCTTGATGTAACCTTGGGTGTATAGAGGGTTGCACAGTCCCAACTTGTATTCCGTATTTAGTTAGTGTATTTTGAAGGGATAATATTTGTAACATTTATCAAAAATCTTTGTACCAAACTGATCGTGTTTAGTACCAGGAGAGCGCAGGTTTCAATTGCTGATCAAACACAGTCTAAGACGTTAACCTTTTCTGGTATGCTATTTATGTTTTAAAATTCTCTTCCAGGAAATGCAGGCTCCTCTACTTTACTCCAGGGACCTGGCAATGGAGTTCCATCTACCCACCCTCACCTCTTACCTGGGTC
Organism: Terrapene triunguis; assembly: GCF_002925995.2. Classification (NCBI taxonomy): domain Eukaryota; kingdom Metazoa; phylum Chordata; order Testudines; family Emydidae; genus Terrapene; species Terrapene triunguis. The sequence goes on from NW_020664393.1 coordinate 22,361,434, forward strand.
CCCTTGCTCTTCTCCTGCCTTCCACCTGGGTCCCAACACTAGCCAGCTCTGTAGCCTTGCTCCAGCTGACTATTCGGCTTGTGCCCGCTCAGGCTTAACCCTTAACAGATACAGCACTTCTCTGGCTGAAACCTACAACAGGCTCACAAACCAAACCAGTGAGACCTTTGCACCCCCAAGGACTCCCTCTTATGTGGGTGTGTCAAGTAGCACAACTGTGAACATGTCCATGACGGGCAATGACGGTGATGCATTCAGCTGCCCACAAACCGGTTTATCTATGCAGATATCAGGGATGTCGCCACAGCTTCAGTACATCATGCCATCCCCATCAAGCAATGCCTTCACCACTAATCAAACCCACCAAGGCTCTTACAATACGTTTAGACTACACAGTCCCTGTGCTTTGTATGGATATAACTTTTCCACATCCCCCAAACTGGCTGCCAGTCCTGAGAAAATTGTTTCTTCCCAAGGAAGTTTCTTGGGGTCCTCACCAAGTGGAACCATGACTGATCGGCAGATGTTGCCCCCTGTGGAAGGAGTTCACTTACTTAGCAGCGGGGGGCAGCAGAATTTCTTTGACTCTAGGACCCTAGGAAGCTTAACACTGTCATCATCTCAAGTGTCTGCACATATGGTTTGATGAAGCCTCTTAAGGAAAAGTACAGTATGTTTGGTGTCTACGATGTATTTCTCTTGGAATATGAAAGGACACAATGTAGCTTGTAAAGTGTATATATAATATGAGAGGAAGCTTCGCTGAATCATTTGACTTGCTTGTGGCCAGATTGTTTTCTGGTTTGAGTTCTGCAGAGTTTGTTGTGGCACAGTCCATTTAGTTTTCTGGGATAGTACACTTAGTTGTATAACACATTGGAACATATGCAACAAATTAAGCAGGACTTCCTCCCCTTTTGCCCTCCCCCTTTCTTACCCCTTTAAAGAATGAAATGACACTTGGGTCTGAATTAAACAATACAAACAAAACACATTTCCTACAGAACTAGCAAATTTCCCTGCAGTGTTCATCGAGTACTGAGCTGATGCAGCAAACACATAGTACAATTTTCTTCTCTGTTATAAAAGATACAATAGTTAATTGGACTTCAAGTGTTAAGCATGCAGAGTCCAGTCTAAAATAGGAGGTTAGCTATGGATTATCTACAAAGTAAATGGAAAGAATAGCTTTCCTTCTCATGCTATGCTGTTTCTAGCCTGTCAGTGACATGGCATTCTTATTAGGATATTTCAATGTTAGTCAAGATTCACCTGATGATGTCACATAATTTAAAAAACAAATATTGCAAATCCAAATTGTGGTGATAAGAGTAATTTAAAACAAGCAGTGGAAAGATCAGCTTGTCTTATTCCTCTGTGCAGAGTGAATTTTTGGGGAGATTCATTTTTGTCAAGGGGAAAGACTTGATACATTTTTTTCCATAAGTGTTTTCCACAGATATTTTCTATTTTAAATTGTTTTGCTGGAGAATAGAATATTTTAACGAATCTTTGATTGGTTATAAAGAAAATGCAGGTTTAAGTCTTTTAAAATGTTGCCCATTGAGTTAACAGGCTGAGAAATTCCATTATCAATTTTACTCTTCTTGTGGGCAAATTTACCGCCCACCCTAGAATCCTAACAAAGGAGTTGTCTGTACTGGTACTTAAGTCCAATTTAGACAGGTGACCAAAATTCTGCCCTCAGATACATGGGTGCTACTAGGAGTAAAATGCAATTGGAGAAGACACCCATGTAACCAGGAGGAATTTGGAACAGGATGGCTATAGACAACCTCCATAGTACTGTGCTTAAGGTTTTTAGCATGGCACCTACAGGCTATTATTTCCATCCCAATGGGAGTCTTCTTTCTTTCTTGTTCCTTTCTGTCGCTACTGCTTTGTTTCTCACTCTTCTCCATGGAGTTTAAACTTCCTTTAGTTGCTTTTAGCTGGTCTGTAAGTACAGAGATCTAAATCAATTCCTAGCAAGGTTCCCATGGTTCACAGTGAAATGAGGTGCTTTTATGTCACAAAAGGAAGATTACTGGCAAACTTCTGCCCTTAGTTACACCAGCACAACCTAGTTGCGATCAATATGGTTGCTCAGCTGCACGTTTGGAGATGCATTCTGATCTACACACCTGTCAGATTTTAGATCTTATAAACTATGGAAAAGATTTTAATCTTTAAAGATTGGAGGCCTCATTCTTTTTACACTAAGCCTTCTATGCTACCACTCGGGTAGTATAAAGACAACTTAAAGCGAGTGCAAATGTAATTTAAATACTTTTTATGGCCAGAGCAGTGTAAAGTGACATAGTGCAAATGAAAACAAAGCCATTAGTTGTATGGTTTTAGATTTCAACAAAAGTAGCTCATTGCATTTCTCAGGGCCACTGTCTGTTTTCTAGCAAACAATAACTTAGCTACTTACATTTTAAGAAATACTCATTATAGCTAATATGTTTTCACTGGGGATATGGGGTAAGGGGAGGAAAAAAAATCTCTCCCTCCCCCCAACATAAGGGAGGTGTAGGATGCTTGCCTGGGACTGAGGAGTCCTGAGTTCAAGGTCTTTCTTAGCTACAGACATTCTGTGTAACAGTGAGCAAGTCACTTAGGGCCAGACTTTGAAAGGTATTTAGGTGCCTAGTGGGATTTTCAAAAGCATCTCGCACCTAACAGGTGCTTTTGAAAATCCCACTAGGCACCTAAATACCTTTCAAAATGCAGCCCTTAGCCTCTCTGTGCCTCAGTTTCCCATATATAAAATGGGATAATAGCACTTCCCTGCCTCACAGGAGTGTTGTGAGGAGAAATACGTTAAAGACTGTGAGGCACTCAGATACTACGGTAATGGGAGGGGGCATGTAAGTACCTTAGATAGATTGTGGGGGTTGGTGTCAGCCCATCTTTAGCTTTGGAATTCAACTTATCCGTGTCCTTTCAGACAGATCCCCTAATGAAGAGTACCAGCAGTACAATGCGTTCTTTTTTCTACCTCCTGTCCATGCTTTGTCTTTAAAGTTCATACTAAAATAAGGAAATACAGCTTTATAAAATGCCTTTAAATTACAGTCAGCAAGGGACAGATCTTCAGCAAGTGCCAAATCAATGGAGCTATGACAATTTAATTTACAAGATACTTGTGTCCGGCAATCCCTGTCCTAACAAAAGATTTGAAATCCTGTCATTATGCAAAGCTTCAAATGGATGTAATACTCTCTGTACTTTATGTTTGAAAGGGATAAGCAGGAGAATTTTCCATAGTGTGTGTGCCATCTTAATGGGGTTGTGGGGAGGAGGGGCTGGTGTGTGAAATCCTGCAAGACCTTACTTGGGGAAACTCCTGAATAAGGACTGCAGGATTGTGTGTGTGAGCGGAGATAATATTTGCATTGCATTGTAGCGTGTATGTGCGTGCGCACGCGTGCAAATGTGTGGAGATAGTATTTGCATTGTAATTTGGGAATTTTTCAGTACCATTTACTGGTTGCTTTTTCTTCGTTATTTTTAATCTTATAATCTCACAATATTGCTTGAAACATTTTTCCTTAAACTTCAGTTCATATTGTAAATAGTTATTGGTGTGTCATGGCAAAGACTAGCTTTTTATCAACATAGTAAATGCTATATATGCATTATATATATAATTATATATCTGTATTTTATGAAAATGTCACAGAAATTATATTAAAGTGTGTATCTAAAACTTTTTATTTCATTTGGAAACTTAAGGTTTTGGGGGGGGTTGTCCATGACTTCAGCAATAACAAAGGAACTTACCAGAGGGTGCACTTACTTATACAATAAGTTTGGGAGCATTCGACCAGCAGACATTTCTTGTGTGTTTAAATTTAACTAGCTGCTGGAGAGCCCCCTTGTCATGTGAAGGTGAAGGCCATGACAAATGTTGAGCACATGAAGATTCTAATAGCGATAGCAGAACAGTGAGGTTTTTATTTTGGAACACAAGAATGAGCGGCTTGCAAGGCTGACTAGCTAGTGACAGACCCCTGTTAACTCAACATACCTGAATGGATTCCAAAAATGTGGTGATGGGATAACGTCAGGCTCTTTTTATCAACCAAATCTAGGAAATTAACACTTGCCTGCTACCAAGTGCTTCAGTGAGATCTTTAGTACCCTGCAGAATTTCTCCCCATGCTCTCACTTCGGCCACAATGTTTGCTTTGCATATTCTAAATGCCAAAATACGTTGATTTCAAAGTCTTTAAGAATGAGCATAATCAAATGGTTGTACCGTGCTGCTAATCGACAGGCATGCAATCAAACACTTCTGAAAATACTTTTGTGCATGGTGGTGCCATTTTGTACCACACGGGTAATCAATGCAAAGTGGGTACAAAATGCTACCAAATCAGAATGGTGATGTTTTACAGGCACTTGGGCACTGTTGCAAATGACTATGCAAGATACAAGATGAAACAGAGAATCAGGCCTGAAGAGTTCAGTCATAAGGGGCCAGATCTGGCAGTACACTGATGGAAAACAAATAATGATTATAGTAAAAATATTTCCCCTATAAGAACTGCAGAACCAGTCCCCATGTTTTAGACTTTAACTGCTCATATCAACTAGGGGAGGAAGGAGTAGCTCTAATCTCATGATACTGGAGTTAGTTCCAGTAAAGATATACTTTGAGCTGTTCATCAGTAGAAATGTTTTTCATCACTAGAAGGAGCCTTGAGATTTCATAACCATATTAAAGTTTTCATGTAAATATAGTGGACCTAATTGCTCTTTATATTGTAGGAGTGTGGTGGGTTTTTTTTAAATGCTGCAGAGTAACTTGCTTTACTAATTTATGTAGTAACTTGGACATTAAAAGAATTTGTCACTCTGCTCTTCTGAATATTCCCTCAAACTTCTATAGAATTATTATTCAGGTTTAGTTTGGAGTCCAAGTGTGGTTTTCAATTAAATAAGTGTAAATGAGAGAGAATTGCTAGTCTTTTTAGACTGCCTTTGAAACTTCATTGACAAAATGTATTAGCTTGCCAGCTGGGCTCTGAATTTATTCACATGAAGGCTCAGGTACAATATTTGTCTATGTATATGTCACAAAGTTGACTATATGGTAATTTATTTAATCTGTTCAGTGCTAGATCAACATACATGTCCTGCTTTGTTTTCAGGCACATTAATCAGCTCATGCAAGCAATTCAAAACATTATCATGCCAAAGAGATGACATACTCTTTTAGCAAGCGTTCATTGAGGCTGTCATTGAGTGACTGGTGAATAAAATCTCCACAGCTTGGTTTAAATACTTTTTACCAGTGTTATTAAACAAATGAGAAGGAAAACCCATTAATGAGCCAGAATAAAATCTTATGTGATCAGCTTTTGTTCACACTTAGGTACAGAAGTGCCTTTAAAAATAGCTAGGATAGAATGGTCCTGTGGACCCTGGATCCAGTGGAATCTGACAACTGAAAACTTAAATTCTCCTAACGTGCCATTTTCCTTGTAAGGAGATTTAGGTCTAGATGAGGGATGTCTTCACGCCGTGCTGAAAAAAAGCCAGTGCTCTCTTGAGCGAGGGACAAGACTCTAGGCCTTAGTACAAAGATAAGTTTCTAGCTCTTTCCTTGTAAAGATAGTGTGGTAACATGTAAACTCAGGTTGAAAGCTTGTCACTGATCAAAGGTTAGTCACAGCTCCCTCCCATCCATCAGTCCTTTGAGATTTGGGAAGACATCAGATCAAGTTCACAGCTGTTGGGGTCAGAACTTTGCAGGCTACTACAGATGATGCTGGAATAAGCTTCCTATCAGCTAATAGCCTGCAGCTGAGCCAGCTACCACTCTGAACAGCTAGCATGACCTTTGGCTACAAAGAGTGGCCGTGTAGTTTAGGGGCCTAAACAAAGGGTAATCTTTTGAAAAGTGCATAAGGCCCAGATCCACAAAAATATTCAGACTCCTAACTTCCATTGAAATCAATGTATGCTGTTTTGCTCTAGCCATGTTGGTCCCAGGATATTAGAGACAAGGTGGGTGAGGTAATATCTTTTATTGGACCAACTTCTCTGGGTCAGAGAGACAAGCTTTCAAGCTTACACAGACTTGAATAAGAGCTCTGTGTAAGCTTGAATGCTTGTCTCTCTCACCAACAGAAAGAGGTCCAAAGATATTACCTCACCCACCTTGCCTCGCTACTGAAATCAATGGAAGTTAGGAGCCTAAATGCTTTTTTTTTTGGACCTGGACCTGAAGTTCCATTATGTTTAAATGAAATTTAGCCTCCTAGTTGCCTAAGTCACTAAATAAAATGAGATTTAACCTCCTAAGGGTAGGATTCACAAAGGTGTTGGATGGGCATTACGTTTCTAAATACCGTTGTGACTTCCACCCCTAAGTCATTTACTCACTTCTGAAAATTTTACCCAGGTCTAATCCCATCTCTGACAGAGACTCCCTACTGTGGGCTTTATCAAGTGATGGGTGGAAATTTTCAAAGTTGACTACCTAAAATGAAGCACTTCAGTGCTTAACTATATACACTCAACACTTGAAAAATGTTGGCCTTTGTCTATTTGTACTTCATTTTGAATTTCTGTGGAGGGGAGGCAATACCTACCACACAAAGGGGTTGCGGCAATTAAGTAGCTAATATTTGTGAAATGGTTGACATCCTACAGTCCACTAGACTGCATGGTTATTGCTCCAGTGGCTGCACATCTAGATGAGTTTTTCCCTCACTGACTTTCATTAACGGTTAGAAATTATGCATCAGCTTTAAAGCAAACAGCTGGGTTTCACTTCAGCAGGAGGCTGCTGGAAGAATGGGGGGAGACAGGCAAACAGGACCTAAGGATCCTAGCATACTCATTTTTTTAAAGAAGTTATTATTTCTTGTATGGTAGTACCCATGGTTTGTAGTCACTGTCCAAATATATGTCACAGTCCTTCCCTCTGAGGAGCCCACAAGCAGGGCCGGCTCCAGCATTTCTGCCGCCCCAAGCAAAAAAAAAGCCGCGATCGCGATCAGTGGCGGCAATTGGGGGGGAAAAAAAAAAGCTGGGCGGCGGCAGTTCAGCAGCAGGTCCTTCGCTCCTAGAGGGAGTGAGGGACCTGCTGCCCCCGAATTGCCGCAGGTGCCGCCCCTCTCCCTTGGCCGCCCCAAGCACCTGCTTGTTAAGCTGGTGCCTGGAGCCGGCCCAGCCCACAAGCCAAAACGATAAGCAACAACAACAGATGGTTGAGAGGGATAAAACATGACTGAAGAGTTCCTACAAGTAACTTAGTTTATCTCCTGGCATTTGGTCATTGACTTCATTGACTTCCAGTTGGTTTTTAGGGGCACCACAGCTGGTAAACCAAAATCATGCCCCTTTCTTCTGTTAAGTGCTTTTCGTTGTGCAACAGTTATGGTTGTATTGCATTCAGCAGGAGCATTCTTTTGGCCAGAATTGGTGTGCAATGCTTCTTACATGAATGCTATGCACAGTTTATACAGCCACATTTTAAAAAAGACGTACATGTGCAGTTTTCAAACCGGACTCTAGCTCACACTGAAATAAGGATAGACTATCCACAGAATAGCCAGCGGATGCTGCACTCACAGCTCATTTCACAGATTTCTTTTGAGATTTTTCACAACTTTTTTTTTTTTTAAGGAGAAAAGTTTTTTTTAAAAAGACATTTTTTTCTGTTCTTAAGGCAATCTTTTCCACTAGCCTAATGAAAAAAACCTTATCCCCATAACAGTGCGTAATATATTTCTCATGAAGAAAAATGTCTCAGTTGACCTCTCTAAGTCTAAGGACTTGAAGGAAGGCATTTACTTGAAGGCTCCCTATTCAGGAATTTGCTTCCCTTGGAGGTCTGCCATTAAGAGTCTTCTCTTGCCCTAGTGGAGTCAATGAGAACGTCACTACTGACTTCTGTGAGTACAGGATCAGACTCCTTTTGAGTATCAGGAAGCCAGAGAGAGCACACTTGGTTTAACTTCTGTTTGATTTGATATTTGGGGTTCTTTTGTTTGTTTTTAAAGTTGTTGCCTTGCTAGTCCTTGAAAATAATATGGCTGCTAGCGTGTCTAGAGAGAGCAGCAGCAGTTCTTTAATGCAACTCTTAGTGGGTAGTTCTGTTTGATGTTTTTAAAAAACTGTAATAAATACCTCACTGTTAAGGCAATAGGCATTCTCCCAAATTAAGCAGCCCATGCACATTAAGGGGGTGCTAGTGAGGGAGGCTTCTTGTGCTACAGGTGAGTATATGTCAGTATCTGGCCCTAATAATGTTATGTAGGAGATGACGGTGGCTTCATAAATCTTAGCAGATCCCACCCCAGAACAATAGTGTCCAAAACTTTAGCAGGAGATTCTCTCTCAGTGAGGACTAGTTATATGCCAAACTTGGAACTTTCCCCCATACAATCCAGCCATTTTTGTGATGGAGATAAAGAAATACATGTGCATGGAGGGGGTTAATCTAAGAAAACATTTATTTTCACTTTATTATAGGTCAAAAAAGAATGAGTGGAGTCTCTCAAACTTTCTGAAAAATAAAATTGCCTCTGGGCTGAGACCTAATATTGAAAGTTTCAGCCCCAAAAGAGAGTTTTTCAGAAAGTTAAGAGCATGTGAAAACAATGTTTAAATAAAGAGTATATATGTAAATGAAAGTCTAGGTATAAATAAAGAGTCAACATAGCTTTAGCAATAGGCTCTACTGTTGTAACCTACAATGTTACATGTAATATTATATGTTTATTATTAATATAAGCTATATGTTATCAGTGCTATAATGTTTTTATGTTTCCTATAATGTTTATACTGTTACCATGAACATTATTAAAAAACATTATTAAAAAAGGAATTGGGGTGTTAGGAAGAGAAGCGGGTCCATTAACAAGCTCTTATTTATGAAGTGGCCTGCGGAATGAATGGCCATTATTTGGTAAGTTAGTCACCAAAACACTTGCAGTGATCTAGAATTTAGTACACTTTTTAAATCTATTTTGTTGATCTATTCAAGATATTGTTAGTAATGGATGGATCTGAATCAAAAAAGTCACATCCAGATGTATCTCCAAACTTCCCCAAAGTTCAAGGGTGTTCAGGTATAGAGGTTTGGTTCAGCCCATTATACAGACAAGCTCCTTTTATAGCTGGCCATAGCTGTGAAGTTTGGACCCAGTTCTGAACTCTCCCAATGGTTGATGAGTGTTCCAATCTGCAGTTATGGTTTGGATCTTTAGTTATTTCTTGTAGCACATTGTGTCATTCACATCTACTTTCCACTGACAGCTAGGTAGAAACTCTGATGTCTTGTTTTAGACTGTTTTAGAGGTTAAACTATGCACAATCACCACTTCTAAAGTGCACTATTCTCACATTCCGTATAAAGCAGCAGAAGTATCAGTTTACAGGTCTCTAGGTTAACAATTCTCAAAGTGTAGTCTAAAGGCCCATAGTGACCAACCACAGGGCACTTGCTGATGGGTCAGAGAGAGCTGGCTGGTCACATGGTTCTGGCTCACCTGGTTGTTTCCTGCTATTAAGTCGCATTAAAAAAACTACATATATACAAATACATTAAATACTTTCCTAATATTACATTCCTATGTAAGCAACTGCTGTAGCTGCCCACAGAGATATTATATGATTATGAATGCGAGGGAGATGGTCTGCACATTCACAAATGGGAGGGGAGATAGTCCACGAGGCACTCTCTAAGATATGAAAAAGTTTCAGAATCCCTGTCTAGGATGTTGTTATTAGCTATTATTCACTGTTGCATAGACTTTCTGACCCAATGTAGTGACAGAGGCACCTGCAGTAAATGCTGGACAACTTTCCTGACCTGTTAATGGTTGGCAAAGTATTTGATGACAGTTGCAAGAATCTGATGCACAGCAGTATCCTTTACAGCAGTGTAATCTTTGTCATCAAATCCCCCAGCAGCCATGATTAATAGCAGCACTTGAGCTCATTTTGAAAGTTGTATATTTGGCAGCTATGAACTTTGATCTATGGTTTGCCTTTAAAAAAATCATCATTACACAAACTTCTCCCGTAATCCTTTCATCTAATTAAACCACACACCAATACTATGTGGGGAAATCTGATGCTATTGATATAAGCTGTGTGTTTATTACGATATTTTAGGCACTTTATTAAAGTAGATAGTTGTTCCCAGCAAGATAGTAGATAAGCTCCCTAAAAACAATAACATCACCCAGAAAGAATATGTAGAAAAATTTCCCAAGGCCAAATTCTATTAGAGACTTACTTTGTTGATTTATGCTATGCCCTTGCTCTAGTTAAGGGCTCAGATGTTTTAACCTGAGCTAAAATTACTAGCGTTTAATGAATCCAGTCGAGTAGTGTGTATTTTTCCACAAAATGTTTGTCTCTATTTCAGATAGTCAAATGATTTCAGAATCTAAGATGATATTATATAGTTTCTACTAATACATTATTCAATATTTGGGTATAACTCAAGGGGAAGATTTTCAAAGACTCAAGAAAATCTCTGTGTGTGTGTGTGTTAAACCATGGAAACTTCCTATTTTATTTTCATCTACACTAAACCGAACTTCCCTTGCTGATCCCGATCCTGCTATATTCCATATTCCCTTTACATGAATAAAGCTTGCCTACTGGTGTGTTCAAGCCTGATGGAGGCGGTATAGTGCAGAGTCTGAGTAGTGATTTTCCTGGGGCTAGGGAAGAAGGCTGCAAAGTCTGGGCTGGAGTAGCTTGTGTTGGAATAGCAGCCTCAGGTCCTCTACACCAGTTGTGGAATATGGTTCCGCCCACTAGCTTCACTCACTAAGCAGGTGGCCAGCTGCTATTTGGTCTGTTAAGATTCTGAGTGTTCTTCACAGTTAGTCCAAAGTGCAGCTTTGTGCAAGTCTAGAGGTAACAAAGGGTGGGATCCATAAAAGTATTCAGGCACCTAAACCCAAAACTTAACTGTGTAAGTCCCTGTCTTACATGCCGAAGTCCCAGTTTTGGTATTACTGCAAACCACAATACTCCCACTGAATGCTGTAGATCCCTAAACTCATTCCGTATCTAAGTTTTTCAGAGTAAAAGTTCCATCGGGCTTATGTTTCTGCCTCTGGACACATGCACTGCCACCTCAACCTAGGTGTTTGGCACTTATTTACCACATAAGAGCTATCCACATACCAGGGGAAGATAGGCATTCATCTGCCTAAGTTGCATGTTGAGTCCAATTCTGTAGGTGTGCCTTGGGATCGGGTCCCATTCAAAACTGAGGCGGAGGGGCCCACCTTATAACTTATAGCCAGTGGCTAGTACATTCATGTGGGATGTAGGAGACCCAAGTTTAATTCCCCCCACAGCCTTCCACCTGGTGAGCGGAAGGGATTTGAAGGGGGATCTGCCACTATTAGGTGAGTGTCCTAACCATTGGCTATGGGATATTCTTATGTGGGGACCCCTCAGTCTCTCCTGTTGAGTGGTACCGCTGTGGCTAAATAATGAAAGAGTGGTTGAAGCAGGGGGAATGGACCCAGGGTCTTCCACCTCCCAAAGGGGTGCCCTAACCCCTGGGCCACAAAATCATTTCAACTCGCTCTGTCTCTGGCCCAGTGACTGTTCCACTGTGAATATTTAAATAGTCAGAAAGCGAGCGAGAATTAATCTGTAGCACAGTGGTTAGGGCACCACCTGGGAGGTGGGAGACCCTGGGTCCAGTCCCCCATTCACACTTTAATTAGTTAGCTTCAACAGGAGAGACTGAGGGAACCCCACAAGTTATAAGATGGGATTCTCCTCCAGCCACTTCGTGTGGTGTGAGGCAGGTGCCTGACTCATTCCCTGTAAGAAACCCCTGACTCCAGGCGGCTGGTGCCCATTTGTGGACCACTAAACACAGCTAAGTACCTCCCTGCAGCCTGGATGTAGGCACCTATCTCTGGGAGAGGGGAGGGGCTTGGAACCCACCCATGGCCTTGGCATCTCTCCCTACTGGCCAGCTTAGGCCGCTCCCTGCCTTGCATACTGGCATTTGTGGACATCATTCTTAGGCATCTGTCTCTTCCCATTTGTTGTATAGCTAGCCTAGGCACCTAACTCAGCTTTGTGGATCGCAGTGTTGTTCCTGGGTTTTCTAGGCATCATTATGCTCAGCATTGTAATGCCTAAGTCTCGTCATGGATCCCACCCTAAAGGACAAAGTTGAGATGTGAGAGGAATGGGCATACATTCTTTGCTGGCCAAAGATGAAAGAAAGTCCTTCTGACTAATGATACAGTCTGAGCAGCAATGACTGTAGTAATATTCAAAGACTGTGGACCATATTGACAGTAGTCAGGCAGATGGTCTCAGCTGATGAAAGAGTTATTGATGTTGCCAGCTCCATACGTATTTATCTTTGCTGATCTGCATCATCTCCATCTAGTCTGGGTTGACTTACAGCCAGCTGCCTTTTACTCAAATCACAGTTTCTGTAAATGTTGGGTAAGCCTGATGACTAGGGGGTCTGGCTCAGGTGAAAATGGAGCCAAAGAGCTAAGTATATTCAGTTTACTGATGATAGTGTAGCCCATACTATTTCATGAAATCTCCAGGGACTTCATATAAATGTTGAACTGATGATGAGGCAACATGATTGAGCTGTAAGGTGTTTCACAGCTGAGACCTCTCAAGGAGAAGGAACGGCTGCCCATAACCACCCTCCAGGAATGATCAGAAAGAATGGAGCAGAGCCACTCTAATGCAATTCCAGCCACTTCTGCCAAGTACTACATTCTTGTAATTCACTGTATCCAAAATGATGAGAAGACTGAGCAGAATCAGCAGGGGTTTCTGGCCTCTGTCCATTGCCATGAAGGGTCATTGACCACAATGTTTACTCATGACCATGATCCTGTCTGGTCCTGAATGGATGGGTGCAGGGAACCCAAGGATGTCAGATGTTGGAGTTGGCCTGTCATCTACTTTTCAATGATCGTCCTCTGAAAGGTGAAATTTGAGACTGGGCAATAGTTGGCTAGGATATTAGGGTATTTTGGTATCTAGCTACATCTGTACTGAAATAGTATGTTGAGCCAGAGCTGGTTAAACTGAGTGACAGCAACTGGGGATGCAGAATGGAAGTCTCTCAGTTCTCCCAGCTGGACGCAGAGTCTCGTCCGTGGGTGTAGGGTCAAAATATACTTGGAATGCAAGTGAAATGAAATCTTGTCTAAAGATCTTATGAAAATTCATAAGGATTTTTTACTAGGTTAAGGGCCTCCTCTTCTTCTTATTGAAGTCAATGGAAACTGCACTACTAACTTCAAAGGGAATTGAAGCAATCCTTTAAGACTGATTTTCAATATTGTGTGCAACTGCACACCTAATCTTCATGTATAATTACTGGGGGGGGGAGTATTTGGTTTTTGCACACATAAGGTATCTGTACAAGCAAGAGAGCTGCTATGTCTGTAATTGGCCAGTCGCAGGAGCAAATACCCTATCTCCATGTGCATTTACAGTAATTGTGCACACAACTTAGACAGGCAGTTGTATTTGCATTTTTATGGTCACAAAAGTGCACACACATCTTTGAAAATCAGATTCCTTATATCTGAAGGTGCTTGGTCATGGTGCTTGGAGATAGGAATCTTTCTCAACACATTATGACTACTAATAACAGGTTCCACTTTCATTACCTTCAGTTAAATAGCAACAAATCAAACGTAAATGGATCCCCGCATGTCAGTTCATACATTGCAAAACCAAACATTTCCGATTGTGTTTTAAAAATGCAGGGGAACAACAATGTTAAACCTTACTCTAATTCAGGAATTGAGACAGTTGACATAGGTAAAAATAAACCCCCCACTTTAATACAAAATAATTTCAGTAAACAGCATAATCATTTTAAATACCAGCTGTATCAAATCTAGTATTAATGTTCCTGTCTCTACAGTCATTTGCAGAGGAGAGATATCACGTTCTGCCACTGTGCTAGAAACTGTCTTGACTTCTTAACTGGGAGTTAGCTAACACTCAGAAATGTTGTCAGAACAGGTATGAAGTTATTAGAACAGGAGTGACTATTTTAATGAGATGATTTAGTGAGTATGGGCGTGACTTTGCTAATGCTAGTTAATTCTGAGCAAACATAGCGTGAATTGGATGTATCTAGAAGCCTGAGCAGAGTCAGACTGAGCTGGGAAGGAGTTAGGGTGCAGGAGAGGGTTCCGACCTGGGGCAGGGGGCTTGGGGTGCAGGTTCCAGGTGGCGCTTACCTCAGGTGGCTACCAGTCAGTGGCACAGCGGGGCTGAGGCAGGCTCCCTGCCTGCCCTGACTCCACACTGGTCCCGGAAGTGGCCGGCACGTCTGGTCCCTAGGCGGAGGTATAGCCAGGCGGCTCTGTATGGTGGACGCGCCCGCGGTTGCCAGCCAATGGGAGTTCGGGGTCGGCACTGGGGGTGGGGACAGCACGCAGAGCTTTGCTGATCACCCCTGTGCCTAGGGGCTGCAGGGACATGCCGGCTGCTTCCGGGAGCTATGCAGAGGCAGGGAGTCTGCCTTAGCCCCACTGCGCCACCAACTGGAACTTTAATGGCGGAGCTGCCAGGGTCCCTTTTAGATCAGGCGTTCCGGTTGAAAACTGGACACCTGGAGACCCTAGTTCAGCACTGAACAGCATGTTGAGGGAGACTCTGAATTTAGATGGGCGGGGAGGGAAGACTCGGTGATTGTCGCATTCTCTCAGTATTGCCACAGGTTCAAAATCCTCAGTCAGGCTCCAATGAATCATGAGATTTTAAAAATAATACGTTTGATTTGCCTTTTGGTTTTTGAACCTTTGAGATTCATGTTTTCAGGCTTTTCTCCACAACCACGAGAACTAGAAACATCTTTAAAAAAAAGAGTTGTTTCTCACATAATAACCTGGTGTCAGGAGCTGAGGCCTTAAAACCACCAAATATCACATGCTTTATAATAAAATCACAAGCGTTGGCCACAGCATGCTCTGCAGACTCAGAGATGTTTTGGGGCTAGCACAGTCCTCTGAGAGATTTAAAAAAAAAATTCTGTTAAGGCCTTGCCTTGGGGTCTGAACCCTGAAGTTGATTGAACCCTGATGATCTTACTGGGACTACCACAATGCTGTACAATTCATACTGTCCAAATATATTCAAAATCTTCCAGTCTTCTGAGATTGTCCTGAATAAAAGAGTCATTTCAGGGATATATCTCCCAAATTCTATTATGGTGTTAAGGAATTCTCCTGATTTGCTAAAACAAGCACAAAGAGATATGTACTTCGATTGGCTGCAGTCACAAGGATTCTAAGTATTTCAGCAGTATGACCCTGATCCTGTAAACACTTGTTCACATGAATAGTCCTGTTAAGTCATGTGTTTGCAAGAGCAGGGCCTGAGCTTGTGAAACCAAATACCCCCTATAAAATGTGGTTGACAAAAATAAGAGAAATGGATAGATAAACAACTTAAAGAAAATGGGGACAAATGGGACTCTATCTTGCTGTTATGAGTAATATGACATACATATATTATAACTCATACTGCCACAACTCTGCTGTGTTTGCTCAGCGGGAATATCTGATCTCTTCCGGTTTGCTGCTTGGGAAGAACATAGGTTGAACCCTAACCTTGCATCAGGATCTGTATGGGTGGACCCTGTACCAGTGCAGCCTCAGACTCCAGTCGGACTCCATGCCGTACGTTGTCAACAACAGAGAAGAAAATAAAAGCAATTTACTCATATTGGCAAGTGAGACTTTCTGGGTGTGTTTTTTTTATGACGTTGTGTCACTTCCCTCTCCAGTCCTGTAGTGCTCAGCACTACATCCACATTTCATCAACTGTAAATGAAAAGGAGGGTTTGTTATGTGACTTTACATGATCAGCTGTTACTTAAAAATCCAGAGTATCCTCTGCATATGTAAGAGCAGAACAGGGGCCTCTTCAATCACCAAAACAACAACACATGGATTTAAATATAAGAGCCTGAATGGAGTCTGTTTCTTTTCCTACACCTCTGTAAAATCAAAGTTTGAAACACTGTAGGAGCTCTTTTAAAAATCCTGGCTTCCTTGCTGCAGACCAGATGTTGTTCCAGAAAGCGGGACTGCAAACTCCAATAATTGCATGACTTGTAGTGTACTGCTGTAGACTGTGCTTCACTGGCTTCAACCAGCACTGTTTGGTAGATGTTACAGATGCCACAAGTCATTTCTTTGAAGTCTATATATTTAAAAAAAAAACCCACCCTTTCAAAAGATTTGGTCTGGACTTTCTGCTATGAATAAGTTGATCTTTTGCAACATCTGGTGCAGTTGCTGCTTCTTCAGTTTCCCTCCTACCGAAAAGATTAACTTTTAAACAGGTCAGTTCATGCATGGCAAAACCAAACTTTTCAAATTGTGTTTTACAAACAGGAGAACAGCAATGTTAAACATCATTCTAATTCAGGGATTCAATCTCTTGATACAGGTAAAAAGAAACACCCTCTTCATTGCAAAATCCCTTTAGTAAAGAGCATAATGACTTTAGATAAGAGCTGTATCAAATCTAGTGTTCATGTCCCTGTCTCTACAGGTATTTGCAGAGAGGAGAGAAATGTCAGATTCAGCAACTGTGCCAGTGTGTTAGAAACTGCCGTTACTTCTTCATAGAGGATTTCACCAGCAGGATGCACATGGAGATGTCCTGGATGGAGGATGCTAGCTGACTAGTGAAGATTACAGTGGCACCAGGGAAGGAAGGAGAACCAGCTGCTCTCAGGGGAGGAGACTGGCTGCTGGTCACCTCGGGCAAGACACTGTGCTCTACCCCTCACCTAGGTCTCCAGTCCATCGAGGTCAAGAAACAGTATGCTGTACTGGTAACAGGAGGCTAGGAGCCGACCACAATGGCTGAAGAGTCGGAGCTACCTGTCCACACAGCTGGGAGACTCATGGCTAGAGGAGACAATGGAAGGATGGGGGGGGGTCAGTTTCCCCCTTCTGAGGGAGACTGAGGCATTCATCTGCTGACCTGACCTGATGTCCTGAGAGGTGTGCTGCCTACCTGGTGCCCAAATGCAAGATGTTACAGAAAGGTTGCAGAGGCTCATCCATCTGTCTGACCACTACCCCAAACTGTTCATCCATGTGAACATTAATGATACTGCCAGGTGTGACTCTGAGGAAATCAGCAATGACTACGGGGCTCTGGCACCGAGAGTGAATGAGTTGGGGATACAGATGGTGGTCTGGTCCAAACTTCCCAGTGAGGGTAAAGGCCCAGGCAGGGACACATTCATCCTGATGAATGCGTGGCTGCACAGTTGATGCCAAACCCCTCCTGTTGACTTCTTAGACCATTGGGTGCTGTTCCAGAAAGGAGGACTGCTGGGAAGAGATGGGGTCCATCTGACCAAAAAGGGAAAAGCATCTTTCGATACCAATTCATTAACCTAGTAAGGAGGGCTTTAAACTTGGTTCAAAATGAGCAGGTGACAAAAGCCCAAGATAGGTATTAAAAAAAGTGACATTAACAGAGGGCTAGATGTTGGAGTGGGGGGAATGGAAAATTACAATAGGGTCATGGGAGCAACAAGAGAGAAAACAGTGGGGGAATCTGCTCAGCAACTTATGTCTATACACAAATGCAAGGAGGATGCAGAATAAACAGGAAGAGTTATAAAGGGCTCTCACTAAGCTGGGCAACAAAATGGCAGATAAATTCAATGCTGATAAATGCAAAGTAATGCACATGGGAAAAAATAACCCCAAATATACATACAAAATGATACAGTCTAAATTAGCTGTTACCACTCAAGAAAGAGATCTTGGAGTCAGGGATGCTGGAACTAGAGGTGCTGGGGGTGAAGCAGTACCCCTTGGCTTAAAGTGGTTTCCATCAGATACAGGGTTTACAGTTTTGTTCAATGGCTTTCCGCACCCTCACTATAAAACTTGTTCCAGTGCCACTGCTTGTAGTCATCATGGATAATTCCCTGAAAACATCCACTCAGTGGACAATGGCAGTCAAAAAAAGCTAACAATGTTAGAAATTATTATGAAAGGTATAGATAATAAAACAGAAAATATCATAATGCCTCTATATAAATCCATCGTACATCCACACTTTGAATACTGTGTTCAGTTCTGGTTGCCCCATCTCAAAAAAGATACATTAGAATTGGAAAAGGTACAGAGTTGTGTAACAAAAATGATTAGGGGTATGGAACAACTTCCATATGAGGAGAGGTTAAAAAGACTGGGACTGTTCATCTTAGAAAAGAGACAACTATGCTCTTATGGGTCTATTACAGGAGTGGTGGGGGTGAGGTTCTATGGCCTGCAATGTGCAGGAGGTCAAACTAGATGATCATGATTGTCCCTTCTGGCTGTAAAGTCTATGAGTGTATGAGATATGATAGAGGTCTATACAATCATGCATGGTATGGAGAAAGTGAATAGGGAAGTGTTGTTATCCCTTCACATAATACAAGAACTAAGGGTCACCTGATGAAATTAATAGGCATCAGATTTAAAACTAACAAAAGGAAATACTTCTTCCCACAATGCATAATTAACCTGTGGAACTTGTTGTCATGGTAGGTTGTGAAGGCCAAAACTATAATGGATTAAAAAAAGAATTAGGTAAGTTCATGAGGGATAGGTCCATCAATGCCTACTAGCCAAGTTGGTCAGGGACACAACAACATGTTCTGGATGTTCCTAAACCTCCAACTGTCAGATGATGAGACTGGTTGAGAGGGGATGGATTATTTGAGATTGTCCTGTTCAGTTCATTCCCTCTGAATCATCTGGCACTGGCCACTGTCGGAAGATAGGATACTGGGCTAGATGGACCATTGGTTTGATCCAGTATGGCCAGTCTTATGTTAACTGGAATTATTAGTACATACGCTAAATCAGAATTTAATTGGCATCACTGAGAGTTGGTGGGATAATTGGTGATTGGAATCTTATGATTGCAGTTTTGATATAGGGGGGTATAGCTTGTTTAGGAAGGACAGACAGGGGAAAAAGGGAGATGGTGTTGCATTATACATCAAGAATATATATACTTGTTCTGAGGTCCAGAAGGAGGTCAGAGGCAGACCACATGAAAGTCTTTGGGTGAAGGTAAAAGTCTACTATATCTACTACTAATCTATACTATATCTACTAAAGACTACCAAATCAGGAGGAGGAGGTGGATAAGGCATTTCAAGAACAAATAATAGAAATATTTAAAACACAAGACCTTGGAGTAATGGGGGACTTTGAATATGCAGTCATCTTTTGGAAAAGTAATACAACAAAAATGTTCAATAAGTTATTGGAATTTATTGGGGACAACTTCTTGTTTCAGAAGGTGGAGGAAGTAAGCAGGGGGACAGCCATTTTAGACTTGATTATGTCTAGCAGGAAGGAATTGGTTGTAAAGCTGAAGGTTGAAGGCAATGCTGGTGAAATGATAGTTTTAATTATTGTAAGGAAAGGAAGGAGTGAGAGCAGCAGAATAAGGACAGTGAACGTTAAAAAAGCAGACTTTAATAAACTCAGAGAACTGGTAGGTAAGTCTCATGGGAAGAAAATCGAAGGGATAAAGGTGTTCTGGAGATCTGTCAGTTTCTCAAAGAGACAATATTAAATGATCAAACTATCCTAATGTAAAGGAAAGGTAGGAAGAATAGTAAAAGGCCAATGCAGCTCCATCAGGAGCTCTTTATCTAAAAATCAAAAAGGAATACAACAAAAAAGTGGAAACATGAATACATTTCTAAAGATGAGTACAAAAGAATAGCATACGCCAATCAGAAATGTTAAGACACAAAATGAGTTACACCTAGCAAGGGACTTTAAAAAAAAAAAGCAATAAGAAGAAGTTCTTTTAATACATAAGGAGCAAGAGAAAGACAAAGAACGTGGGTCCATTACTTAATGGGGAAGCAGCACTAATAATGGACAATAAGAAGAAGGCTTAGGTGTTTTATGCCTATTTTGCTTCAGTCTTCACTGAAAAGGTTAATTGGGTCTAGATGCTTAACACAATTAAATTGTAACAAGGGGAAAGGAGCACAAGTCAGAATAAGGACAGAACAAATTAAACAATATTTAGATAAATTAGATCTATTCAAGTCAGCAGGGCCGGATGAAATTGACCCTTGGGTGCTTAAAGAACAAGCTGAAGCAATCTCAGAACCATTAGCAATTATCTTTGAGAATTCATGGAGGATGGGTGCGGTCCCAGAAGACTGTAAGAGGGTAAACATAGGTAGGCTCTATCTTTAAAAAGGGGAACCAAAAGGACCCAAAGAATTATAGACCAGTCAGCCTAACGTAAAGAGGCTGCAACAAATTATTAAAGAATTAATTTGTATGCAGTGTTGTTGTAGCCATGTTGGTCCCAGGATATTAGAGAGACAAGGTAGTAATATCTTTTATTGGAACAACTTCTATTGGTGGAAGGTACAAGCTTTCAAGCCACACAGAGCTCTTCTTTAGGTCTGGAGAAGGAAGCGCCTAAAGGATGATGGGGTAATAACTAATAGCCAGCATGGATTTGTGAAGAACAAATCATGCCAACTCAACCTAATTTCCTTCTTTTACAGGGTTACTGGGCCTACTGGATGGGAGGTAAGTCTGTAGGCATGATGTATTTTGATTTTAATAAGGCTTTTGACAATTTCACATGAATCTTATACGAAAACTAGGGAAATATGATCTAGATGAAATTATTATAAGGTAGGTTCATAACTGGTAGAAAGAGGATGCATCCAGTGGGGTCCAGCAGGGTCCAGTACTATTCAATATTTTCATGAATGACTTGATTAATGGAGTTGATGGCATGCTTATAAAATTTTCAGATGACACCAAACTGGAAGAGTTGCAAGCACTTTGGGGGACAGGAATAGAACTCAAAATGACCTTGGCAAATTGGAGAATTTGTCTAAAATCAAAAAGATGAAATTCAAGAAAGACAAGTATAAAATACTCCACTTAGGAAGGAAAAATAAAATGCATAACTACTAAATGGGGAATAACTGGCTAGGGATCGGGAAGTTAATGGATCACAAAGTCAACAGTACAATGCAGTTGCGAAAAAAGTTCAATATAATTCTGGGGTGTATTAATAGGAGTACTGTATGTAAGACAAGAATTAATTGTCCCATTCTGCTTGGCTGTGGTGAGGTCTGAGCTGGAGTACTGTGTCCGATTCTGGGTATCACGCTTCAGGAAAGATGTGGATAAATTTGGAGAGAGTCCAGAGGAGAGCTAAAAAATGATAGAAAGTTTAGAAAACCCATGGTATAATAAAAGGTTAAAAAAACTGGATATGTTTAATCTTGAGAAAAGAAGACTCAGGGGGGACCTGATAACAGCCTTCAAATATATTAAGGGCTGTTAAGACAGTGATTGAGGTTTTCCATGTCCACTGAAGGTAGGACAAGAAGTAATGGGCATAATCAGGGAGATTTAGGTAAGATGTTAGGGAAAACTTCTAACTATAAGGGTAGTTAAGCTCTAGAATAGGCTTCCAAGGGAGGGTGTGGAATCCCCATCACTGGAAGTTTTTAAGAACCAGTTAGACAAACACCTGTTAGTGATGTTCTAGATGTACTTGGTTCTGCCTCAGCATAGGAGGCTGGACTAGATGACCTCTTGAAGTCCCTTCCAACCCTACATTTCTCTTATTCTATTATTTCTATGATGAATAATGAGGCAACTGTGGATTCATGAACAAAATGAGGCATAGTAGAGTAATAACGTAGGACCTACTCCTGCTCCCATGGAAGTTGATGGGAGAAGAATCAAATCTAAAGTCCTTCACCTCTGGATTCTAGAGGCTTGTCTTCATGACAGCATTGAGGCATTACAATCTCCTCTAATACATCTGTAAAACACATCACTTCCACCCACAAACCTTCTTCCAATAGTGGCCATGCAGTCATATGTTGTTTCCTCTTGCTCTGAGCAAGGCTTAAGGACTATTGCCTCCTGCACCACTGGAGTCCCAATGTGGCCAAGAGATAGAAGTGTGTCAGCTGCAGTGGTGCAATTACCCTTGCTCACCCCTCAGTGACAACTGTGACAGCTCAGAGGACTGGCTTTGTCACCTGTCAAGACAGTCACCTACCAGCTGAATGTAGGCTTTAGAACACCATATTAAAAGAATATTAATAATAGCACAATAGAAAATGTATCTGCGTTGGGTACCCTTTTGTTTATTTAGCTGTCAAATTCTGAGCCATGATCTGCATACTCTTTTTCCGCTATTAAATTGTGTGATCATACAGAGAGCAGCATGCCCACTACCCACTTGTTTTAATGAGTTGTTTTTTTAAAATCACTGATGAAAAACATAGATAAAACTACACTATGGCTTGAAAGTCAAGCACTCAAAAGTCAGGAATGCCTGGGCAACCTTAATTCTAGCAAATTTAATTTAATTCCTTTGTGCATCTGCCTGATGATGCAAATTCTGTGGCAGAATTTCCATTTCCTCTATTAAAGAACCCCTCAAACTCTCAGGTCATGTTACTGCTGGGCATTTTACCC
The DNA here is from genome assembly GCF_002925995.2 of Terrapene triunguis. Taxonomy (NCBI): domain Eukaryota; kingdom Metazoa; phylum Chordata; order Testudines; family Emydidae; genus Terrapene; species Terrapene triunguis. The sequence continues at coordinate 22,383,963 of NW_020664393.1, forward strand.
TAGCACTTGTGCAACAGGGAATGGGCTAAACTGGTATTTTTTCCAGGGGACTGTAACTGCACCTAATGTTCTCTATTTTTATTCAAGATCTAGGTAATTCTGCCCTGATTTCTATCAGTATTAAGGTTTTGGTCTGGCAGTCATCTCCACAGTATCTGATTGCCTCTCTTTATCAGCAGTTCCAACCCATAGAATGTAGAACCCCCATGATACCTTTCAGGGACCTGGTGTTTCAGTGGGTACTGTATGTCATGCCTATTTTCTTGTCCATGCATGCAGATGAGATAAGTCCATGATTTTATAAAGCATTTATAACACTGCAGATGATTCTGGTCTAATACCAGGGGAATAAATCATTGAGGCACTTAAGAGGAACTATGTGAAAGATCTTTACAGTATTTTTATGAATATCAACTTCAACTTCCTTATTTCTTTCCAGCATATTTTTGTTTTGTTTTGTATTTGATTCACAACTGAAGGGGGTTAATAATATCCAAAAAAGTGCACACTTCTGGGTTAGCCATGGTGCTACTGATTTTGTTTTCTGTACTGTTGGTCTCTTTTATAGACCAGGGATAAAGAGTCAGGAAAATCATAACTAAAATGCCAGTAAACAAGCAGATTTTGTCCACATTCTTAAGATCATGTTGTGCTCAGGTTAGCTGTTCCCATGCACCAGGTGTCAAAATCAAACTGTGTTAGGAGTTACGTATTAAAAAGCATATTTGATTTGGTATAATCTTAAAGTAAAGCTACCTGGCAACGGTACCACCTTGTATTGGTAAGGTAAAATCGGGGCCGGCTCTGGCTTTTTTGCCGCTCCAGGCAAAAAAGCCTCCCGCCGCGCGAACCCCCCCCCCCGGAGCACCGGGGGGAGGGCGGCGAGCCCACCACGGCTCCGCTGGCGGCCGGAGTGCCAGAGGGAGGGCGGAGAGCCCGGCCGGGGCTCTGCTCTCTGACCGGCCGGAGCGCCGGGGGGAGGGCGGCGAGCCCGGCCGGTGCTCCGCTCTCCCCGGCGGCCAGAGCGCCGGGGGAGGGCGGCGAGCCCAGTCGCGGCCCCGCTCTCGGGCCGGAGCGCCGTGCCGCCCCCCTCCAGGTGCCGCCCCAAGCACATGCTTGGTGGGCTGGTGCCTGGAGCCGGCCCTGGGTAAAATGGAAAGTTGTTATATCATTATACAGTTTGAAATAGCATGCAGTGTGAAGCATCTAGCTCTAGGGAAAGACAAGGCATTTCAGCAGAGACTTTTGACTCCACTCTCAACTATGATTTTGTATATATAAAAATGTATATTGTGACAAAGTTCCTCCTCTATCTTGGTGGGTCCTGCGCTTATTGGCGGATTTTCTTGCCTCAGAGATTCACCATGTGGGTTGGGGAACAGCCCAGAGACCTTCCCCTCTGGAATAACCCATAGTCCAGGTCAATTGGGAGGTTTGGGGGGAACCCAGGCCCGCCCTCTACTCCGGGTTCCAGCCCAGGGCCCTGTGGACTGCAGCTGTCTATAGTGCCTCGTGTAACAGCTGCATAACAGCTACAACTCCCTAGGCTACTTCCCCATGGCCTCCTCCAAACACCTTCCTTATTCTCACCACAGGACCTTCCTCCTGGTGTCTGATAACGCTTGTACTCCTCAGTCCTCCAGCAGCACACCCTCTCCCTCTCAGCTCCTTGCACCTCTTGCTCCCAGCTCCTCACACTCACCCCACAAACTGAAGTGAGCTCCTTTTAAAACCCAGGTGCCCTGATTAGCCTGCCTTAATTGATTCTAGCAGCTTCTTCTTAATTGGCTCCAGGTGTCCTAATTAGCCTGCCTGCCTTAACAGGTTCTAGCAGGTTCCTGATTACTCTAGTGCAGCCCCTGCTCTGGTCACTCAGGGAACAGAAAACTGCTCATCCAGTGACCAGTGTATTTGCCCTCTACCAGACTCCTGTACCCCACTGGTCTGGGTCTATCACATATCCCTCCCCCCTGCTCAACGCCAAGGGGTTGGACAGCTTGGGACGCCAGACAGTGCACACGTGACAAGCCATCGGCGTTGCTATGACGGCTCCCTGCTCTGTGTTGCACACGGAACTGGAAAGGTTGGAGGGATAAGAACCATCTGGTCACCCTTGTGTTCTCCTTGTTCCGCTGCATCCATTGAAGAGGGGCATCGTCGGTCACGAGGACAAATCTGCGCCCGAGCAGGTAGTAGTGCAATGTTTCCATGGCCCATTTTACAGTGAGGCATTCTCTCTCCACCACTGCATATTTTTGTTCCCTTGGAAGGAGTTTCTGACTGAGGTATAGAATTGGGTGTTCCTCCTCCCTGACCATCTGTGATAGAACAGCCCCCAACCCTACTTCCGATGCATCCGTCTGCAGGATAAACTCCTTGGTGAAATCAGGGGCTATCAGTACGGGGTTACTGCAGAGGGCAGTCCATAGGTCTGTGAATGCTTCGTCTGCTGCGTCAGACCATCTCACCAGATCAGGTCCACGGGCTTTCACTAGGTCTGTCAGGGAGCTTGCCCTTGTGGCAAAGTGGGGGATAAATCGTCGGTAATACCCCACCACACCTAGGAACGCCCGGACTTGTTTCTTGCGACTTGGTCGGGGCCAATTTTGGATGGCCTCTAACTTGTTCACTTGGGGTTTTACCAGACCTTTTCCCACAATGTAACCAAGATATTTGGCCTCGGTAAACCCTACAGCGCACTTGGCAGGGTTTGCTGTAAGGCCAGCTCGCCTGAAGGTATTGAGGACTGCCTCCACCTTCTCCAGGTGGGTTTCCCAGTCTGGGGTATGAATGACCACATCGTCCAAGTAGGCAGCAGCATAACTGTTATGCGGGCGTAATAGCTTGTCCATGAGGCGCTGGAAGGTAGCTGGGGCCCCATGTAGTCCAAAAGGGAGGACAGTATATTGAAAAAGACCCTCTGGTGTAGAGAACGCAGTCTTTTCCTTTGCGTCTTCTGCAAGGGGAATCTGCCAGTACCCCTTTGTCAAGTCTAGGGTAGTCAAGTACCGGGCATTACCCAGACGGTCCACTAGCTCATCTATGCGAGGTATGGGGTACGCGTCAAACTGGGATACTTCGTTTAGTTGCCAGAAGTCGTTGCAAAATCTTGTGGTGCCATCAGGTTTGGGCACCAGCACGATTGGGCTGGACCACTGACTGTGGGATTCTTCGATGATCCCCAACTCCAGCATTTTTTTTTACTTCTGCTTTTATTTCCTCCCTTTTTGCCTGGCGATTGTAATGGGTTCGCTGGGCCTCCTGTGCCTTCTCCAAATGTTCCCGTACAATAGGGGTAACCCGGGCTATCCGGTCTCGCATCTGCATTACATGCTCTATTATATTTCTCCCCTCATTGGGTTCCTCTTCCCAGATCTCTTTGGCGATATCTAGTATGCCACGGGGGTGATGCCCATATAATAACTCGAAGGGGGAAAACCCAGTTGAGGCCTGAGGTACCTCCCGGATAGTGAACATAAGGTAGGGTAGTAGGGTGTCCCAATCCTTCCCGTCCTGACTTACCACCTTCGTTATCATAGCCTTGAGGGTTCGGTTAAACCTTTCTACCAACCCATCACTCTGCGGATGGTAGATCGAAGTTCTCAGGGTATGTATATGGAGCAGCGTACAGAGGTCCTTCATTAGCTTCGACATAAATGGGGTTCCTTGGTCGGTTAATATCTCCTTCGGTAGCCCCATTCGGGCAAAGATCCCCACCAGCTCTTTGGCTATAGTTTTAGAGGCCGTGTTCCACAGGGGGACGGCTTCTGGGTAGCGAGTAGCATAGTCCAAAACAACAAGTATATATTGGTGGCCCCGAGCCGTCTTCTCCAGGGGTCCCACTAGGTCCATGACTATTCACTCAAAGGGGACCTCTATGATGGGAAGGAGTACTAAAGGTGCCCTCAAGTGGGGATGGGACTGTGCAGCTGACACTCCGGGCAGGAGGTACAGTACCTCCGCACTTCTTCATATACTCCGGGCCAGAAGAACCGTCGTAGGACTCGTGCCAGGGTCTTCTCTACCCCCAAATGCCCCCCAAAAAGATGACTATGAGCAAGACTTAATACAGCGTTCTGGTGTTTTTGAGGTACTAGGATCTGCTGTACCTTCTGCCCCTGTACTGGTGCAACCCGGTATAAGAGATCCTTCTTCATTATGAAGTAGGGTTCTGGTCCCTGGGGTTTCCCTTCCACGGGGACCCCATCTATTTCAGTCACCTCCTTCCTAATGTTGTCATACCTTGGGTCTTCTGCCTGGTCCCGTCCAAAATTTCCTCTCCCGGGGCTAATCTGCCCAAGATCTAGGGGCCCAGCCTCTGTTGCCTCTACTGGTTCAGAAGCATTAGTGTGGGGGTCAGACTCAGGTGCTTCTCCCTCCTGCATGGCCTCCTTTTCAGCTGCCTACCTACAAGAGCGACCCTCTGGCTTTGGGTCAGTATTCGGGTTCCCAAGGCCTTAGCTGCCCTTCTTTCCCTTTTTGTCTTTCTACCCTGTCTGGGAGTGGAGAACAAATCTGGGGATATTTCAGAGAAGATTGGGGGTTAACAGTCTGCTGTGGATGCCTCACCAATTTTAGGGTCCACATCTTTCTCTAATCCCCCTACTGGGAGTAAGTTTCCAAACCCTGGGAAGTCCCTCCCTATGAGCACCGGGTATGGGAGTTTAGGGACTACACCTGCTGCTATCTCAGTAGTGCTCCCTTGGATCTCGATTTTTACTGGGATGGTGGGGTAGTAACTAACTGTCCCATGGACACATGTTATCCCCGTACGTTTAGCCTGCAGCAGCTGACTATGCTTCACGAGCTTCCCTGAGATAAGCATGATAGCACTCCCCAAATCAACCAGTGCCGTGGTCCCTACCCCATTTAGTTTCACTGGTCTGGTATACATATGCGGGGTTAGTGAGACCCCCACAAGGTGGATTAGGGAGCATCCCGCAACATAGCTCGGTCTTGAGCAGCCTGGTCCATCAGCAGGCGATTAGTCTCTTGCTGAAGCCGCACTGCCTCCTGTTGGGCGGCTGCCTGGACACGGGTAGCCTCCTGCTGGGCCGCCATTGCTTGTATCAGTGCTCACACTACGTCATCCATTGTGGTGGGGAAAAAAAATAAACCCACTCCCTTTTTTTTGTTTTGTTTTTTTGTTTGTTTTGTTTTTTTAAATCACCCTCCTTCTTCTGCTGCGCTGTGCACCCCAAGATCCCACTCCTGACACCAGTGTGACAAAGTTCCTCCTCTATCTTGGTGGGTCCTGTGCTTATTGGCGGATTTTCTTGCCTCAGAGATTCACCATGTGGGTTGGGGAACAGCCCAAAGACCTTCCCCTCTGGAATAACCCACAGTCCAGGTCAATTGGGAGGTTTGGGGGGAACCCAGGCCCGCCCTCTACTCCGGGTTCCAGCCCAGGGCCCTGTGGACTGCAGCTGTCTATAGTGCCTCCTGTAACAGCTGCATAACAGCTACAACTCCCTGGGCTACTTCCCCATGGGCTCCTCCAAACACCTTCCTTATTCTCATCACAGGACCTTCCTCCTGGTGTCTGATAACGCTTGTACTCCTCAGTCCTCCAGCAGCACACCCACACCCTCTCCCTCTCAGCTCCTTGCGCCTCTTGCTCCCAGCTCCTCACACTCACCCCACAAACTGAAGTGAGCTCCTTTTAAAACCCAGGTGCCCTGATTAGCCTGCCTTAATTGATTCTAGCAGCTTCTTAATTGGCTCCAGGTGTCCTAATTAGCCTGCCTGCCTTAACTGGTTCTAGCAGGTTCCTGATTACTCTAGTGCAGCCCCTGCTCTGGTTACTCAGGGAACAGAAAACTACTCATCCAGTGACCAGTGTATTTGCCCTCTACCAGACTCCTGTACCCCACTGGTCTGGGTCTGTCACAATATATAAAATCCCAGTTAGCTGAAACTTGACATAGAAATGTCAGCCATGCTGTTGCTTTTTGAGAAATGCTGTACATTAATCTTCCCCAGAGAGAATGGCAAAAAAAAAAAAGGTCCCTGCCAAACCAAAAAACAAAAACAAAAAAACCAAACCAAAAACAAACAGGCAAGTAAACAAACATATAAAAACCCACCAAAAGACAGATTTAAGTCCTTAAAACATGTTTGCAATCAGTTAGACTTGGTGAACATAGGGTTGGGGTTTATTTTTAGTATTTTGAAATTTTTTTTTGAAGCCTTCAAGATATTGATGTTTGAAAAACAGTTATTGAGCACATGTTGCACTTTGCATAAGGATGTAATTATTTATCTATTAGAAAAAATAAATAAATCCTGTTCCATGCTGTCTGCAAAAAGTTTCAGTTAAAAAGTTAGGGGCTTTTTTACAGGGCCCAGTACTTAATTAAGGATCAACACAAGAAGGAAGCATAAATGCAAAAGGGGTGAGAGGCAGAAAGGAACTTTTTCCTCTGTGAACCTCTAAACCATGAAACATCTCTGGTGCTAGTCCTGCACATTTTTGTTTATAAAAGCCCCTCCAAATTGGCATGTGGAAGAGCCCCACAAAGCAAGAGGGTCAGGGCTCAGCTTCATGGTGCTATATCTCCCCACAACACCTCCAGAATCCTGAGGATGCTCTGCGGGTCCAGAGTCTGGGAAGGGGAGGAGTGTCAGATGGACAATTTAAGAGCAGAACCAGAGAGCTGCAGATAACCCCCAGTCTGGGGCTATGTAATCTTTTCCATGGAGACCCAACCAGCCAGGGGCAGTCCCTCATAGCATGCTGTCAGGGACCAGAGGTTTTTAGGGGCCAGAACTGGTACATGGGCATAGGATTTCTGTGCAAATGACCCTAGCATCTCATGGATCTCCTGGGATCTGACAGGCTTAGAGGTGGACCCCACAACCAATTCTATAGGGTGTGGGGCATATACTTATCTTTTTCTTTCACTGATTTTGCTCCCTATATCTCTCTCCCATTCCTTCTTGAAAGGCAGTTCTCTATCTATACTGTACAAAGTGTTATCAGCTACATATAGCTCCTTCTATACACACGTCCTCAGCAATAGTTGGTTACTCTGGAAAGATCTTTAAGTAAAGTCTCTCTACTTTTTTTGCCCTGACAGAATGTTGAATCTTTCAAATCCTGAACTGGGATTTTTTCCTATTGTGTTCATGTTCTAAAAGTTCAATTTCTTGAATGTTAGCTGAAAGCCAAATCCTCACTCATGTTACTGGGGTAAAACAATAGTGACAATCACAATGTTACCTATTTCAGTCTTTCAGCTCCTGGCCCTTGTACCCATTTGCACTAAGGCCCCTTTACACCACTATGGCAGTATCAAAGGGCCATAACATGGACCAATTTAAGGCACCTTTACACCACCAGAGTGGTGTAAAGAGACCTTAGTATAATAGGCCCAATGTCTCTCTCTCTTTGAGCGTTGGCCCTCTCTAGACTGACTGCAAAGCTGTTGACAACATTGTAATATAATCCTCAAGTTTGTGCTTTACCTTAATGTGATTTTCTAGCACAGACCAAACCGTGTGTGTGTTTATTTGTATATAGATATATAAACACGTTATTGCCCCTGCTACTGCTTTCGTTAAGATTGAAATGAAACTTCCAATTATAACCCCTACTTTTATAACTGATTATAACATTCACAGTTTTGTTCAAACTTGGCTTGGCTGAGATGGCTTAGAAGTTTTATTTACATTCAGTTGGGAAACTCTGCATAACTCATTCATGAGTAGTGTGGTTGTCCCAACCTCATGCCAATGTTCACACCATCATGTATTGTAGTGTGTGTGTGTGTGTATAGATAGATAGATAGATAACTGAAAGGAAAACATACTTAATTTTTTGTTTCCAAAGAGTTATGATGTTAGAAATGAGTGAAATGTTCACAAGTAAACTCAACACTTGACTAGCTTTTAGGTTTCATTCCAAACTCTAAACCCAGCCCAAGTTTGTCAAAAACCACATGACTACTTTGAGCAAACTTGGATCAATTTATCTGTGGGAGGGGCGGGAGGGCTGTCTTGTGGCTAAAATACAACACTATGAGGAGACGATTTGGGTTTCATTACAAATATTTCATACTGCTCTGCTACTAACTGTTTGAAAATGAAGAATCTGATTCATTTATACCAGTGTATCTGCACTGACTTCCATGTACAGATTGCTGACATACCTTGGTACACTATAAAGGTATGTCGACACAGCAGCTGGGAGGATGCTCCCCAGCATGAGTTGGCAGACACGCTAGCTCTGCTTGAGCTAGTGCCCTACAATTAGGCGTGTGGCTGCAGCAGAACGGGTGATGGCTCAGGCTAGCTGTCCAAATACGTACTCGGTGGGAAAGGCAGGATTGTACTCAGGTGACTAGCCATGCTGCTAACTTTCATGCACTAGCTCAAGCAGAGCTAGCACATCTGCTTACCTGCACTGGGAAGCAGCCTCCCAGCTGCTGTGTAGGCGTAACCTTAGTGAGAGGATGTCATAACTATAAAGGGAAGGGTAACAGCTCTCCTGTGTACAGAGACTCCAAATCCTTTTACCTGTAAAGGGTTAAGAAGCTCGGGTAACCTGGCTGACACCTGACCCAAAGGACCAATAAGGGGACAAGATACTTTCAAATCTTGGGGGGGGAAAGGCTTTTGTTTTGTGCCCTTTGTTTAAGGGGTTGTTCGCTCTTGGGACTGAGAGGGACCAGACATCAATCCAGGTTCTCCCCATCTTTCTAAACAAGTCTCTCATATTTCAAACTTGTAAGTAAAAAGCCAGACAAGGCGTCTCAGTTTTACTTTGTTTTCTCAACTTGTAAATGTACCTTTTACCAGAGTGTTTATCTTTGTTTGCTGTACTTTGAACCTAAGACAGAGGGGGGGGGTCCTCTGAGCTCTTTAAGTTTGATTACCCTGTAAAGTTATTTTCCATACTGATTTTACAGAGATGATTTTTACCTTTTTCTTTAATTAAAAGCCTTCTTTTTAAAAACCTGATTGATTTCTCCTTGTTTTAAGATCCAAGGGGGTTTGGATCTGTATTCACGAGGAGTTGGTGAAAGGAAGGAGGGGGGAAGGGTCAATTTCTCCTTGTTTAAGATCCAAGGAGTTTGGATCTGTATTCACCAGGGAATTGGTGAGAGGTTTCTCAAGGCTTCCCAGGGAGGGAATCCATTGAGAATGGTGGCAGCGGGACCAGAGCTAAGCTGGTAGTTAAGCTTAGAAGTTTTCATGCAGGCCCCTACATTTGTACCCTAAAGTTCAAAGTGGGGATACAGCCTTGACAGAGGAGTATCAGGCCCATATGTGTTTCTTTCCTGGCTTTGTTCCCACCACTGCACAGAAGTCACTGCTTTATTTTTTAGGGTTTCTCTGGGGTAAAGCTGGGCAAATATGGCACATACAACAAGTAGCCTGAACATTTTCCAGTAAAATCTGTCAGTTCACTTTGGTGCTATTCCACCACTTTTATTGTGTGAGCACATTTTTGTTTGAGAGAATGTTTGCAGAAAAAGAAATATCTAGGGCTGTCAAGCAACTAAAAAATTAATCGCGATTAATTGCACTGTGAAACAATAATAGAATACCATTTATTAAAATATTTTTGGATGTTTTCTACATTGTCAAATATATTGATTTCAATTACAACACAGAATACAAAGTGTACAGTGCTCACTTTATTTGTAATCAAAAATAAATATATTTGCACTGAAAAAACAAAAGAAATCATATTTTTCAATTCACCTAATACAAGTACTGTAGTGCAATCTCTTATCATGAAAGTTGAACTTACAAAAGTAGAATTATGTACAAAAAACTGCATTCAAAAATAAAACAATGTAAAAATTTAGAGCCTGCAGTTCCACTCAGTCCTACTTCTTGTTCAGCCAATCGGTCACACAAACATTTGCGGGAGATAATGCTGCCCACTTCTTGTTTATAATGTCACCTGAAAGTGAGAACAGGCATTCTCATGGCACTGTTGTAGCTGGCATCACAAGATATTTACGTGCCAGATGTGCTAAAGATTCGTATGTCCCTTAATGCTTCAACCACAATTCCAGGGAACAGGTGTCCATGCTGATGATGGGTTCTGCTTGATAACAATCCAAAGCAATGCACACTGACACATGTTCATTTTCATTATCTGAGTCAGATGCCACCAGCATGTAGATACCTTGCAATGCTGGCTACAAAAGTGCATGCAAATGCCTGTTCTCAATTTCAGGTGACATTGTAAATAAGAAGAGGGCAGCATTATCTCCTGCAAATGTAAACAAACTTGTTTGTCTTAGCGATTGGCTGAACAAGAAGTAGGACTGAGTGGACTTATAGGCTCCAAAGTTTTACATTGTTTTGTTTTTGAGTGCAATTATGTAACAAAACAAAACAAAATCTACATTTCTAAGTTGCGCTTTCAGGACAAAGAAATTGCACTACAGTACTTGTATGAGGTGAATTGAAAAATATTGTTTCTTTTGTTTATCATTCTTACAATGTAAATATTTGTAATAAAAATAATATACACTTCGATTTCAATTACAACACAAAATACAATATATATGAAAATACAGAAAAACATCCAAAATATTTAATAAATTTCAATTGGTATTCTATTGTTTAACAGTGTGATTAAAACTGCGATTAATTGTGATTAATTTTTTAAATCGCAATTCTTTTCTTTGAATTAATCACGTGAGTTAACTGCGATTAATTGACAGCCCTAGAAATATTGTAAATATGTCTTCACGCCAGAACTAGTTATGTTGCCATCTTGGAAGGACTTTGGGGGTTTAGGAGTCATCTGGTCAGGGAGCAGAAACAATGCCCTGTAATTTACCTAATCACAAGGCACAAAGAGTGAATTAGGAATAGCAAGTACTTGTAGCAATAGGAACCCCAAGAATGAAATATTTTCACACAAACCATTTGCTGATAGATTAATTTTAAGTAACAACCCAGTTCATAAAATAAGCCTATTCCTGGATAATTTGCAAGCAGAAATAGAGGCATCAAATAAATTCTTCTCTGTTAATAGCTCCCCCAGCTCTTCTCACCGGTGCTGTGCTAGTAGCGGTGATTTGTTTTTTAAAGAAAATATGACACCTTGAGGCATTAAAATACATAAATACTGTGTACTTTGCAGACAGACATTTTAAGGAAGGGAAGGAGGGGAAGACTGGGTCAGCTTGTGGGCTTACTAACCTTGACAATGTCCCTGTAATGAAAAATTGCTTCAAAATAGTCATCACACTAGAATGAGATCTGAAAGTCTCTGATGCTGTTAAACAGCCTGGGCAGAACTCTTTTTCTTCGTAACAGTATTGTAAAAAATATGTTTGCAAAATTTTTCACCTGCAACAACTCCCTCATCTGTCTGTAGGGGAAATGTTGCTTTCCCTGCAGAAACATTTTTGCATCCTTTTATAGAGGAAGGAGAGAGCTTAGTAGTGTGTTAATATTTTTTTAAATCTAAGTACTTGTTCAAACAAAGTTATAAGGCTGAAGCCCCTGTCATTTTTTTGGAATTGCAGTGTATATCCCTCTTCCAAGGCAGACCCATTACTGACTGGAAGGCTGCCAGGGGGGTTATTCCTATGAGAAAACTGAAACTTGGGCCTGGAGGTGGCATGCTACACTGAGGGGAAACAAAGAACACCTAGAGAAGTTATTTCCTTTGAGACTATGGATACATGATTGACAAGCCCCCTGGGTCTATTGCAATTTTTCTGGCAGGTGGGAAAAAAAGCAGATGACACTTAGGAAAAGCATTTTTTGATTGCCAAAACTGTCAGGCATACCAGTTTTGGCATCCCAGTAGAACTGCTGAAAATCCAAATATTTGTGAGTTTTGCTTCAGATGCAAACATTTTGTACAGCTTTAATCCCAAACGGAGATCTCAGTGGGATTTTGATTGCCCTCCCTCCCGATATTCATAGTTCATGTTTCACTCAGTTCAAATAATATCATCTTACATCTCGTTAATAACTTTCTAAGTGGATTAAAAATATTCATAGCTTAGTTAAGGTAGGTAAAGTGCAATGTGTTTTAGAAAGCAGATTTCAGAGGATGTTGCACTGAGTGTATTTTATGGCCAAAATAAGGAGAAATAATTACTATTTGCCAGGAGGCATCACTTATATATCCAAACCAGACACTTGCTGGCTTTGAGGCAATTTTGCCTGTTGATTGCCTTATACAACACTCCAGCCTAGAATGAAAAATTCCAGAGCCTAAAATGACAGACAAGTTCATGATACCACTAAAACCCATCCAGATAGCTGAAAGGATACTGTCAAGTATGATCTAAGCCATTGTCTGCGGTAATGGAGAAACTTGTATTATACTCTTTCCTACAGCTGTTTAAACTAAAACTCAGGGCTGGTCACTGGATAGTGAACCAATCCTAATTTTCTTTGACTGTGTCAATTGTTCATAAATCTGCATATGAAGTCAATGAAAACAAATTTAATCTGATGGATTATTCACTGTTCATGAGCTGTGTCAAGTGGTTGGTCACCTGAGTGACACGTTTTTGTTTGGGCCCTCTGATTGGTTGACTGAAACATTTCAAATAGGAAAATAGCAAATAATGAGTTAATGGATAATGCATTTCTGGTACAAGTGTCCAAATGAATAATTGTTCATGCTAAAGATAATGAAACTTTTGAGAGTCACAACCATTTTTGAATGTTCAAGGGTTGTCTGAAGGCTCACAACTCAGTAATGAGTACTGTGACTCCCTCCCCTAATCATAGCAAACCTGATTTATGTATGTTCATGCAAATATACACCAAATTATTTGCTCCAACTCCCAGTGAAGTCATTGGGAATCTTTCCATCAGTTACGTGAAAATTGGATCCAACCATTCATTACTGTTCAACTGGCTTTACTCAAATAAAATAGACCCATGGGTTTATAATACTGGTTTGGATCACACTGTTAAATTACATCACACAGAGCTGCATTAAAAAATTAATTAGGCAATATTCCCAATCCTCCTACCCACCTCTGCCCCAGATTGTAGGTGCCTGACCTGGTAATTGTGGAGCAAACAGGAATAGCTTACCACTGGAGAGCATACACCAAACAGGAATAACATAAGAACATGAGAATGGCTATAATGGGTCAGACCAATGGTCCATCTAGCCCAGTATCCTGTCTTCCAACAGTGGCCAGTGCCAGATGAAATGCAGATGACTAGCAGCACTGCCATCAATCCTAACAGAAGTAAGAAATACAGAGTTGTTGAAATGGCAGATAAGATCTGTATTCTAGTTAAAGAGATAACAATTTTACTGATTGGGTAGACGAGCAGTAAAAAAAAAAAAAAAAGAACAGCTGTTGTTAGACATAAAGGGATCTTTGACAGGAAATGATAAGGAGTTCTCAGCTGGCAGACAGATAGAAAACATTCACGTGGCACATCTCTAGTCAGTGGATTCCTGTGAAATGAAGAAACTGAAAAAAGAATGAGCGTGAGGCTAGACAGAATTTGGAGACTGAATGCATGTGGAATAAAACATTTCCAGAGGAGGAAACTTTAAAAGGCAAGCCAGTGTGACCGCACTATTTCAATATCTGCACCTTTCTTAAATAAAGTTGCTATTGAAAAATATACTATCAACATTCTTATGCTTCATTTTTGCATGGAAATTAGCACTCACAACAAGAGAAACACTTTTAAAAAATATTTAGGAACTTATGGGGTGTGATTTTCCACTCCATGACACTGTTATGCTAGTATAGCTCCACTGGCATCAGTGGAAGCTGCAGGTGCTCTGGTCCTCTGAAAATCAGGCCATTTTTTTGCTGAAACTGTTTTGTTGGAAAATACTGATTAGTCAAAACTGAAACTGTTCATGGGAAAGGATCAGTTTGGACAAAGCTCCTAATTTGAATTTTTTTTTTAAAAGAAAACATTTTGAAATTGTTGGTGTCCCATTTTGATATTTTCAAAACAAAAAGTTTCAATGTTTTGGTTCAAAATGACTTTTCATTTAGAAATTGTAGTTAATTTTTATACTAAAAGTTTTTAAAAAGTCAAACTTGTAACAAAGTTATTTGAAATTATCAAAATGAAATATTTCAGTGAACTGATCCAAAATTTGTTTCAGAACTCAGATGATCAGGTCATGAAACTTTCTGAGACTTTGACTTTTCATCCAGATTTGAGACAGGAAAATAATTCAAAATCTCAATACTTTTGTGGGACAGAAAAACCGTTTCCTACAATTTCTAATAAGAATGATTAAAGGACTGGAAAACATGCCTTATAGTAAGAGACTCGGAACTCCACCTATGTAGCTTATCAAAGAAAGGGCTTATTTGATCACAATCTGTAAGTACCTACCTTGGGAACAAAATTTGATAATAGAAGTCTCATCAGTCTAGCAGACAAAGATATAACAAGATCCAATGGCTGGAATTTGAAACTAGATAAATTTAGACTAGAAATAATGTGCAATTTTTTAACAGTGCAGGTAACTAACCATTGGAACAATTTACTAATCATTGCAGAGGATTCTCTATCACTGGCAATTTTAAAATTGATATTGGCTGTTTTTCAAAAAGATATTCTCTAGTTCATCTACAGCTATTGGACTTGATGCAGGATATTAATTCAGGTAAATCCTATGTCCTTTGTTACGCAGGTCAGACTAGATGATCACAATGATCCCTTCTGGCCCTAAACTCAATGAATCTATATCAGATGGATTCTACTAAGGTTGCTCAAGAAAGGGGCCATCATAGGCTAGCACAGGAACTGTGCAGAGGTGGCTGCAAAGTAGGGCAGCTCTGAGCCTTCCTGTTCAATTTACTATTTTGAAGAATCAGCCAAATCTGTTCTATGCTCAGGGGCAGTGGCACCCTCTTCCCGCTGTGTGGGGTGGAGCTGAGGTGGGCTAGACAGAAAATTGTGGCGGGGCTCTGCTATACATCTTGTGGGCACTTGCCACCCTTACTTCCGCAGTTCTTCGCTGCTTCTGGCAGCTGTGCTGCTGCTGGCGGCGGAGTTGCCATGAGAGTTGGGCACTGGGCCAGCAGCCACTGCTCTCTCTGTTCTGCCTTCAGAGCGGGGCAGCTAGAAAGCAGTGGCTGCTGGTCAGGCACCCAACTCTGAAGGCAGTGTCGTTGCCAGCAGCAGTTCAGAAGTAAGGGTGGCAATGCCATACCATGCCAACCTTACTTCTGCATAATATTTGACCTTTGTGCTAGGAGGGATGGCTATGGGGGGTAAGGCAAATTTTGGGGTGGCTTTAGTCCCTGCAAGCCACCCCCAGCACCACCCCTGCCTATGCTCCCTTTTCCAGTAAGAAGGTGAACCTGTATCAGGGACCTGCTGTCTGCTCTGTCTAAGGGAAATAGAGAACCTTCTAATAATGGGAGAAAGGGAGCGCTTCTCCACCTAACATAACATCCTGGACAACAAGATAAGCTTGTTAACAAACACTGGCTTGTCCTTGAGATCTTTTCCTCCTCCCCACTGACAGCTTGTCCTATCGCAAACTGAAAGGTGTATTCTTATTCCTCAAACTTTTTGATATTAGTAGTCAGCTCCTGGCCTACCACAGAAAGTATAAAAGGACAGTCAGCAGGAGACCAGGAAAAAACACACCTTTTCATTTTTTTTTGTCAGTTAGAATCTGACTTGTGATTTGCAGCCAATCAATGCAGCTTTTGAAGAGACTTGCTTTTGACCCATCTGTGAAATGGGGGGATGCGTAATGGGTTGCAAGAAAAAACATCGCATTGATGAGGCCCACTGATTACTTTATTTCCTGTTTTAGTTGATGGTTATGTTATAACTGAAATGTTGTCATGAGGGCTTGGGTGACAGTGCAGAACCTTTGACCTCTATGTCACAAGTTCAAGCATAGCCCAAGATGGTAGTGATTCAAAGTTTTTCCCATATGTTGGCTGTTTTGCTGGGTGGTCTATGTAAGAACAGTTTGCTGGGCCCATCCATTTTGCAATGGAAAGGTGCTCACAAAACACAAACCATGGCCTTAGATGGTACTTATAGGCACCTTAGTTGGCAGGCTTTGGTGAGAAGCCATGAAGGGAGATGAATTTATTTTGCTAAAACAGAGTGGATTTGTGTGAACTTCTTTCCTTCAAGAACAAACCAAACACAGAAAAAAATCAGACTGAAGAGGCTGTTGATGATACCAATAAGCCCTTGCAGTATAAGTATTCTGGTGTCATATTTGCAACACCATAGTTAAGCATTTGTCAGCATCTGACTCCTCTCTATTTTTCTGACACTTGGGCTCCAGTTCACATATATAAACTCTAGCTCCCTCTCACATTAAAAACTATGTTCAGAATGAGATTATGATCCAATGTTGCAGCCCTGAATGTTATTTGATAGCTTCAGTAGGGCTGTAGGCTGCTGCACACGAAGTATTTTGACATTTGCTGATACCTCTATGAATAGCTGGCGTGATTTGTGACTTGCTCTTTAGCAAGGCAAACGGCAAGGAGTTCACTAGCTGGGAGGGGCTTGTCCCCACAGTTAGAATCCCTGACAGGCAGCCAATTTACTGCACTCTCTGCTTTCCTTCCCTCCCATGTGATTCAGCAGTTATTTGTTTTTTTAATTAGGACTGGGGACAAAATGGCAACATGTTTTTCAAGATGCTTCGCACACAATTCGTCACAAGTTTGTTTCATGTGGTTTGAGTCCTCCTTTTCATTTTTGAATTACCATGTTATAACATTTTTTACTATATACATAAAACATTGAAAACTGAAGCAGTGCTGTGAAAAATGTTTCACATATTAAATGGAAATACCAAATCTAACCTTTTAGATCCAGTGCCTGTTTCTCCACACACTTACACTGGTATAGATAGGAAGTAACTCTATTGAGGTCAGTGGAGTTATGTTGGCAAAAAAAAAAAAAAAAAAATAGTTTTCAGCAGTGTCATTTTGCCTGCATTTGCCAAGTGTGGCCAGACATTTTCATGGGGGTTGGGGAAGGGGAAAGAGAGAGCGTTGTGAACATTTATCTTTAAGGGCTGTGGTCTGTGCCCAGCAGTTTTAATGTAAGCTCTTACTGAGATGAACAGAAGATCTGAGAGTTGAACAATGATAAGTCACATCCCAAAATTTTTCAAAATCCTGGTAAAATGACCGTGGGTAAAACTTTTCAATTGCAAAATGTATCAAGAAATATGTGAAATTCACAAACTTTAGCTACATCTCAGTTTTCCTAAGAGTGTCACAAAATGAAATTTGGAAGTTGGCCTGTTCTGTTTAGAAATGAAAGCAAAAGGGGCAACGTGGCCTCTTCCCGAGAGCTCAAATAGTCATCAAAGCATACTCATGTGTTGAAGGTAAGTCACATTCACTACTGTCTCCTTTTCACTGATATGGAATGAGCTGATCTAGCATTAAGAGTATCCTTTATTATGCAATTTCTTTATTTCAAACGTTTACTGTGATTTTTTAATAAGTATAAAAAACTTTTCTTATTGAAATATTTTCTCTTAAACTAATTGGCCATGAGATTATTATGATATTGTAGTGAGAAGCATTTTTATATTTCTAAAGATAAGTAATGAAGGTTAGTAATGAGTTAAGCACATCAAATTTCTTATACTGTGCATGAGCACTTTAATCGTGAGTTGTACTTTGAGTTGCATAATATTATTAAAATAAAATGTGATTGACTGTTGCTAAATTATTATTTTATAAAGATGTTTTCAATATAAAATTGTTCTGCATAAAGCAAGAATACATAGAACTACTTTGTTTCACTCAATGGAAATTAAAACAAAAGTCCCAAACTAAATTGTTCTGAAATATACAACCACCTGTAAATAAAGTTGCATACTGGGAATTTAACATCTTTATATCATCAGTTCTCATTCCAACATGAAACACACAAGTAGTTTGCTAATGTACTTTTCTGTGGGAAAGTCAACATTTCTCCACACTAATCTTTTCCAGAATCAGTTTATAACCAGCACCATAACTGCATAACACCTATAATTCTGTGTACATAATAACATAATTATTATGCATATGCACAAAATCGGACACACATTGTGTGTGTATATAAAATATAAACAGTGGGATCATTTTCATGTGTAGTTGCTAGAGTTCTAAGTATGGGTTTAGTTCATTTACCAGTGTTGCAACTTTGCAAAAGGAAATACAGGCAAGAATCGCTGTCATTGCTAGTGGTTCAGTTTTTCCTATCCCATAAAACCCTTTGATACACATAAATATGCTTTCACATGCATGCATAGAATTCTTTTCAAAGTACAGCATGTTTCGATAGAAAAGGAAAACTGTTTGAACACCAAGGACCAAATTCAGAGCTGATGAACTGATTGATACTCTAGTCAAGTCAATAAAGTTTTATCCACTTACACCAGGTCTGACTGTAGCCCTATATTTGATTAAACTGAACAAGCCCCAACAAAAAGCCAGGTTTGAATTTATGAAATTGTTTTTTAAAATGTTACACTATGGCAGGGTTGGGCAAACTACAGCCTGCAGGCCGTTTTAAGCTGGCCTGCGAGGTTCCAGTGGAGAGTGGGGTCTGGGGCTTGCACTGCTCCAGTGCTCCAGCTGGGGCGCAGGGTCGGGGGCTGCACCATGCAGCTCCCAGAAGCCGCAGCCTGGCCCCACTCCAGCTCCCACGCGCTCCAATGGCCCCCTCCGGTGCTCCAACGGGAGCTGCAGGGGTGGTGCCTACAGACAGGGCAGCGTGCAGAGCCACCTGGCCGTGCCTCCACATAGGAGCTGGAGAAGAGACATGCGGCTGCTTCAGGGAGCTGCTTGAGGTAAGCGCTGCTTGGAGCCTGCACCCCGAGCCTCTCTCCATGCCCCAACCCCCTGCCTCAGCTCAAATCCCCCTCCGAACCCCTCGATCCCAGCCTGGAGCACCCTCCTGCACCCCAAACCTCTCATCCCCAGCCCGACCCCAGAGCCTGCACCCCCAGTGAGAGCCTGCATCCCTTCCCACACCCCAACCCCAGCCCAGAGCCCCCTCCCGCACCCTGAACTCCTCATTTCTGGCCCCACCCCAGAGCCCGCACCCCCAACCAGAGCCCTCACCCCCTCCCGCACCCCAACCCTAATTTTGTGAGCATTCATGGCCCACCATCCAATAGATGTGGCCCTCAGGCCAATTCGTTTGCCCACCCCTGCTATGGGCTAGCTTTTGTGTCGAGAGTAGGGCCATCCCCACCCTATAATCAACAGGACTCTAAAAAGGGGAAAGGTGGGGACATAGCCCTACCCCTTTATCCATGCCAGCCTGGGAAGCACATCATGCACCTTTGCGATGGAGCAGATTGTTCACCCCATGTGCACAAGGAGCAGCACTAGGACAGCCTGTGCTACCCTGTCAGCCCTTCCCTGAAGACCCTTAAAATCAAAGTGGGAGGGAAGGCATTGGTAGTTATTGCCTGTTGGAAAGACCCTGACGCTGGAAGTGATAAGTGACTGAATCATCCCTAAAGGTCAAGAAGAGAGATTACAGAAGAAAAGATGCATGTGGGGGACCATGTGAAGTTACAAGGTTAGATGAGGAGCTTAAAGGTTCAGGTAATTCTCTGACACCCCTGTGCTTTTTACCCTGCTGCCTCTTATGCAGCTTTCCTTACATTTTTTTAAGTCATGGAAAACTAACTATCAGAAGTACAGGAAGGGCCTCCTCCTGCAAACACTTAAACTGGACTCTGTTGTGACACAATTCTACATAGGAGGCAGTGTGAATCCTCCCCCTCCCAATAGAAGCTCCACAAGGTTTTCCTTTGGGTACTGTTGATATTTCTCTCCTTCACCTCACACAAGGCCACACGACTGCCTGAGCTGATGATGAAAATGTATCGTCTAACTAGGACCAGGATAGTGCAAAGCTATTTGATCACATGACCTCATCTCAGCTATCTTGAATTATGTTTGGCAATGGAAGGACACACTTTAAAAATAAAATAAAATTATAAGTTAAATTGTGGCCCATACTCATACCTCCTTCGGGTCATGGTGAACTGTCCATTCTGGTAGGTGGGCATATCCCCTAAAGCACTACCACATGTGCTCTGAAGTGATCCTGTACTGAGGTTTATGCATGGGGCACTGGCTCTTTATGCCCTCTTTGCCTCCACGCACACCCTCTGTTATATCTATATAAGTGTGTGTGTATATGGCATTACAACTAGACCTTGAAATGGTAAAGAAGGATTTTGGCCACCTACATTCTTGGATGCAGAAGCAAAATTGGAATCTATATTAGCAAATGAAGATAACTAGCTCTTTCTTAAAACTTGGCAACCTGTTTTTTAATATAAACAATGACAAGAAGAGTACAAATTCTTAGTGAGTGGTGCTTCAAATGTAAATGTGATTAAAGTGATGCCTCTTTAGGGATGTAGACTGTATTTATATATTTTGGATGGAATACTTATATTTTTTGGCAGGACCATACATAGAATTTGCATGTTAATGTGCTCTTAGGGAACATTTTTTTTTTTTTTTTTTTACATACCAGAGACTAGAGCATGAAGTTTTTCTTTTTAGTTCTTACCAAAACATAACAGAATATAGTAGTTAGATTACTTTTGATGATGGCACCTAAGAATGAAGCACTGTGGAGCTTCACGTTTTCTTAAACTCACTAAACTCCAGACTGTGTGAAATTTCATGACATTTCTAGCATTTTACACTTGTACCCAGCAGAGTGAAAACTTGGGAAAGGATAAGGAGCAAAAACACACACAAGTGCATTAGTCAACTTAGTCTATAAATGATAAACATACAGTATATTTAATTTTTTGCAGTGTTATAGCCATGTTGGTCCCTGGATATTAGAGGTGGGTGGGCGAGGTAATATCTTTTATTGGACCAACTTCTGTTGGTGAAAGAGACCAGCTTTCAGGCTTACACTGAAGAAGAGCTCTGTGTAAGCCCGAAAGCTTGTCTCTTTTACCAACACAAGTTGGTGCAATAAAAGATATTACCTCACCCACCTTATTTCTCTAATACATTTAATTCTCATTCATGAGACTGGCCAAGAAAATGAAAAAGCATAGAACAGATTTTTTTTTTCACGGCTTACTTATCAAGAATCACTTTTCACTTCAACTTTGCCTTTTGAATTTCACAGTTCTGTGCTTAGCATGTTTGTTCATTTTTCTGCAGTACAGAGAATACAAGAATTGAAAGATCCAACATGGAGATTTATTATAGCAGTCCCCAGTATCCTCCTTTTACTGTTAATCTCACTTCTATTGTAAATCCTTTTCTTCATTTGCTTATATCTTTCTCAGATTAATTCTTTCTGTGCTGAAATATTTATGCTTGGTCTCAGCCCAAAGAGCCTTTTTACTGTCTCACTTATTAATTTTTGATTGTGCCATTTTTGTGTAACTACTCAAGCCTGGCAAATTTTGTCCCCATATGCTCCACACTGAAATTTTGTGGGCAGATAACTTTTAAAATGGCTGAACTAGTCACCTCACACTTGGATTGCTTTGTAGATCCCAGTAAGATTTAAATATCAAGACAAGTTTGAAGAAATTTAGCAAAGTATTTTTAAAGTTATAAAACATAATTCAGCAATTCTATGCATGTGAATTAGAACTTTTCTCTACAGTAAAAAAGCCCATGCTTTTGTGAGCAGCTGCTTATATCATTATAATATAGTTGTGTTACACAGAAATGCTGACAAGAGATTGATCTTCTTTTCCTAATTCCAGTTATCTAACATGAGTCAAGGTTACACACATCTGTCATGCAGCAGGGGTCAGTGGTCATTGTTACAGCCATATCAGTCTCTTCAATTATACCAGCTCACTGGGAGAATTGTCTGGATGACAATGTTTAAACCATCAACAACATGGGTTCCTTCAAAAAAAGATAGAGGAAGGAAAGGAAGTTCTGGATGTATCCTAAGGGATAAATAGGGACAGAGTCTGCTAGCCAAAATGTGTATGCACTTTCCAGTGACTCCAGCCAGATTATTGTCTAAGTCCCCAATTCAGCAAGGTACTAAGCACATGTCTATCTTTACACACAGGAATATTCCCCTAATGCAGTGGTTCTCAAACTTTTGTACTGGTGACCCCTTTCATATAGCAAGCCTCTGAGTGCGACCCTCCTTATAAATTAAAAACACTCTTTTATATATTTAACACCATTATAAAAGCTGGCTGCAAAGCAGGGTTTGGGGTGGAGGCTGACAACTCGTGACCCCCCATGTAATAACCTTGCGACCCCCTGAGGGGTTCCGACCCCCAGTTTGAGAACCCCTGCCCTAATGGCAAGCACATAAGTAGCCTCCTTGGCTATGGGGGGGTTGGTCAGAATGGGGCTGTGCGAGGTGTGTGGGGAGGGGAGGGTTGGAACAAAAGGTGAGGGTACTCTTCCTAGCTCCACTCACAAAATAAACACCACCCACGTGAAATGCCAGAATGAGTTACCACTCACGGTAGAGTGTACAGCTGTTCAAAATATGATCATGCTGCTATCTAGGCACCTTAGAATCATAGAATCATAGAATATCAGGGTTGGAAGGGACCTCAGGAGGTCATTTAGTCCAACCCCCTGCTCAAAGCAGGACCAATTCCCAACTAAATCATCCCA
This sequence comes from Terrapene triunguis, assembly GCF_002925995.2. Taxonomy (NCBI): domain Eukaryota; kingdom Metazoa; phylum Chordata; order Testudines; family Emydidae; genus Terrapene; species Terrapene triunguis. Next base: position 22,406,534 of record NW_020664393.1, read on the forward strand.
GCCAGGGCTTTGTCAAGCCTGACCTTAAAAACCTCTAAGGAAGGAGATTCCATCACCTCCCTAGGTAACCCATTCCAGTGCTTCACCACCCTCCTAGTGAAAAAGATTTCCTAATATCCAACCTAAACCTCCCCAACTGCAACTTGAGACCATTACTCCTTGTTCTGTCATCAGGTACCACTGAGAACAGTCTAGATCCATCCTCTTTGGAACCCCCTTTCAGGTAGTTGAAAGCAGCTATCAAATCCCCCCTCATTCGTCTCTTCTGCAGACTAAACAATCCTAGTTCCCTCAGCCTCTCCTCATAAGTCATGTGCTCCAGCCCCCTAATCATTTTTGTTGCCCTCCGCTGGACTCTTTCCAATTTGTCCACATCCTTCTTGTAGTGTGGGGCCCAAAACTGGGCACAGTACTCCAGATGAGGCCTCACCAATGTCAAATAGAGGGGAATGATAACATCCCTCGATCTGCTGGCAATGCCCCTACTTATACAGCCCAAAATGCCATTAGCCTTCTTGGCAACAAGGGCACACTGTTGACTCATATCCAGCTTCTCATCCACTGTAACCCCTAGGTCCTTTTCTGCAGAACTGCTTCCTAGCCATTCGGTCCCTAGTCTGTAACAGTGCATGGGATTCTTCCGTCCTAAGTGCAGGACTCTGCACTTGTCCTTGTTGAACCTCATCAGGTTTCTTTTAGCCCAATCCTCTAATTTGTCTAGGTCCCTCTGTATCCTATCCCTACCCTCCAGCGTATCTACCACTCCTCCCAGTTTAGTGTCATCTGCAAACTTGGTGAGAGTGCAGGCCACGCCATCCTCCAGATCATTAATGAAGATATTGAACAAAACCAGCCCCAGGACCGACCCCTGGGGCACTCCACTTGAAACCGGCTGCCAGCTAAATGTGGAGCCGTTGATCACTACCCTTTGAGCCCGACGATCTAGCCAGCTTTTTATCCACCTTATAGTCCATTCATCCAGCCCATACTTCTTTAACTTGGTGGCAAGAATACTGTGGGAGACCGTATCAAAAGCTTTGCTAAAGTCAAGGAATAACACATCCACTGCTTTCCCCTCATCCACAGAGTCAGTTATCTCCTCATAGAAGGCAATTAGGTTAGTCAGGCATGACTTGCCCTTGGTGAATCCATGCTGACTGTTCCTGATCACTTTCCTCTCCTCTAAGTGCTTCAGAATTGATTCCTTGAGGACCTGCTCCATGATTTTTCCAGGGACTGAGATGAGGCTGACTGGCCTGTAGTTCCCCGGATCCTCCTTCTTCCCTTTTTTAAAGATGGGCACTACATTAGCCTTTTTCCAGTCATCCGGGACCTCCCCTGATCGCCATGAGTTTTCAAAGATAATGGCCAATGGCTCTGCAATCACATCCGCCAACTCTTTTAGCACCCTCGGATGCAGCGCATCCGGCCCCATGGACTTGTGCTCATCCAGTTTTTCTAAATAGTCCCGAACCACTTCTTTCTCCACAGAGGGCAGGTCACCTTCTCCCCATACTGTGCTGCCCAGTGCAGCAGTCTGGGAGCTGACCTTGTTCGTGAAGACAGAGGCAAAAAAATCATTGAGTACATTAGCTTTTTCCACATCCTCTGTTACTAGGTTGCCTCCCTCATTCAGTAAGGGGCCCACACTTTCCTTGACTTTCTTCTTGTTGCTAACATACCTGAAGAAACCCTTCTTGTTACTCTTAACATCTCTTGCTAGCTGCAACTCCAAATGTGATTTGGCCTTCCTGATTTCATTCCTGCATGCCTGAGCAACCTTGTGCTTGGCTGTCTTTCAGTGGGGCTTGATTGAACATGGGCTCCTTGATTGGTAGTGGGAGGGGGGGAGATAAGTGATGGAGCTTCCCACATGTAGCATCAAAATGTGATGTCACTCTCAGTAAATTGTTCAGATCTGTGACTCTCCACAGGAGGAATGAATTAGTTAAAACAATGTTGATATTTAAAGTATCATCACTGTGCTTCTGAGTTAACAGCTGGCTGAAATGAATGAGGCAGTTTACACTTCTCCCAGCAATTGTTCTAGATCTCTGCAGACTCATTCAGACTTCCCAGCATTAATTACACTCAATTCACAATTTTGGAAATGTTCTTCTCAACCATAACAGCCAGACACTTTCATTAACAAAAAAAGTAAGTTGAGATTCTGGAGAACTAAATAGTGGCTTCAGAGAGGGGCAGATATACTATATGAGCATATAAGGACTGTTCCAAGCCCTATGGACCACTCAAATGCTTTAAGTTAGGCAAGTACTAAGTAGCTTGCTGAATTAAGGCTTAAAACTGGAGTTTCATGCACTCTGACCTATTCTATTATTACCTCCTGCCTTTCTATCTCATGCAAGCAGAGGAGAAAAGGCCTCTGAACAAGAAATTCCCATAATGACTGTTAGATAACAGGCCAATAGGGATAATTAATACTATTTTTTTAATGTTTTGTCCCTCTTCCCCTCCCTTCCTCTGCTACTTATCTTAGACAGAGCTCTTTGGGTGAAGGCCTGCATCTCATTATGTTTAGAAAACACCTAGCACACTGTAGACCTACTGCAAGCCAATTTGCAGTATGTGTAAAGACTGTGAGAGCAACAGTAGAGAAAAACTAGCTCCCTGAGCTGAGGAAAGTTATTGTTTTACTTCTCTACCATACAACTATCCCAGAGCATTTGTCTGCCCCTATCTTCTTAAAGGTTTGAACGAAAGTGATGTATAGGTTACTGCATAGGCTTCCTTGTTACCTCAGTGTCCTGGTACTGCAGATTATTCACCTGTGTTCCCTTTAGTTGGTCTCAGCTGGGCCTGCCTCTAGTAAATCACACTGATCATTAGAAATTGGCTGTTCATTTTACAAATTCAGCTTCCCTCTGAATTTTCCTAAAAGTAAGGAAGCTCCTTTTCCCTCCTTAGGCAAACTAGCTTTAGGCTGAGCTAATACCTCTTCAAGCTAGCTAAATGGAGTGTTTCACTAAGTGATATTAGGACATCTCCTGAGAAGCCTCTAAAATACAAATCTTTGAGCCTTCATGCTACAGAAGAGTATCACTAGAGGCGATTCCTCCACTCACTCTCATGCAGGATATTTCCCAGTTAGGGTTGCCAACCCTCCAGGGTTGTCCTGGAGTCTCTAGGAATTTAAGATTAATATTTAATTAAAGATTATGCTATGTGATGCAACTTCTAGGAATACATCCAGCCAAAACTGGCAGTCTTGTTCACATGCTGGACTTGGATTAAGTGTAGAAAAAGTTCCTGCAACTTTCTGAAGAGGAGAGAGACAGAAGAATGATAGGTAAGCTTCATACATGTTCATATCTGGAAAGATTTCCACAGTAGGAGACCCACCAGTTACAGGGAAACATTCTCCTAGATGAGAAGAGAAAATGGAACTGCTATTCACCCCCATCAGATACTTTGCCCCAGATCCACAAAGGTATTTAAACTTCTAACTTCCTACTGATTTTAAGGGAAGTTAGGAATCTAAATACCTTTGGGAATCTGGGCCTCTACTCTTGGGGGGTGCAAAAAGATATACAACGGGGGAGATAAAACCTCCACTCTTTTCCCTACCTGAGGCCTTATTTTATTTTTTATTTTGTGAGGACCCATCAACCTCCCTTAAAAACACTCCTCCTCCAGTTCCCGCCACCTGAAAGAGGCTGCCTATGTCCCTTTACCAACTGGAACAGAGTAGGTTACCTACTTTGTGTCTCACATATCCTCAGAATAACATGGTTACAACAATACTTTATTAACACTCCGTCTCTTTTCAAGTCTCCTATGAAAACATAAAAGGTTTGATGCGCTAACCCTTATTTACCTGAGTTTCTGTAGTGAGTAGTGGTTGTAGGACTGGTTCCACTATTACTTCTATCTCAAATCTCCCTCTCCCCATTATTATTTAACTTTGAACTGTACTTAATTCTGTATGCAATTTGGGGGGAGGGGAATTAAATTTGTTTTGCATGTTGTTATGTTTGGTTTTTGACATGCTATTTCTGTTTGGAGAATTGCTGTCGGCACATCTGACTTCCTTTTGCTGCAGACATTTGGGAATGATTGCTTGTAATAGATTACTGCTAAAAGAGGAAAATCATTAGGACTAGTTGTACTTTCCTGCATATAACAATTTATTGAGTAAAGCTGGAAGCAAACACTTTTTTATAGTAGAGTGATGGATCTGGGATTAATTGTGAGTTTTCCTAGAGGTGTTCCCACAATGCAGTGAACTAATCTTGAACTAAAATTCCCCATTACATAAGGGGAAAAGTGGATAAAAATTGTTAACTTCCAAGAAATATAAAACTGTCTGTAAAATCCTCCATGCTCATTAGACTTGCTATACACTTATGTTGAATATTACGGGCACAAATACAAAAACAATGAGCATTTTCTCAAGAAATGATGTAAGAACCTAGTTTGTTTCTGTAGTGTGTGATTTTATTTTCTTGAAACCTCTTACGTTTAAAAAAACGTAGACACTATCCAAAGGCAAATGTCAGAGCTATACTGTGTTATACTGAAATAGATCACAATATAAATAGAAGAGTAATGAAAATAAAACTCCAGCTGAAATATTTCTCCAGGAATAATTCACCCGGATTAAATGGTGACAAAAAGCCAAACAAGCCTTTTCAACGCTAACATCTTATTTTGAAATTATTAATACCTTTCAAGTGATTACATGGATGGTTGTAATAATAATTACCATCTTCCCCCCCCCCCCTCACGTGCCAGGAATCAAACACTTAGGACGTTGATTTTTAGTTCAGTAAATAACACAGGGCAAGATCATATTTCCCCTCCCCTTGCACCAAGGTCTTCCATACATGGATCTGGGAGTCAGGTGTGTCCTTATCCCCTTGGATCACTCTGCAGAATCCATACTGTGGTGTGTGTTGTGACTGCCTAATTCCACTGTCAGTGGGCCATTGAGTGGCCTTTGATGCATAAAGGATGAAGAGAGTGGAGTTGGGGCAAGCTAAGGGTGGGACCTTTTGGGAAATGCATGGAAGATAGTTCGACTTAGGGCTGTATTAAGAAGAAAAAAAAGCTAACTATTCTATATATTTCCCCCCCACACACACCTCTCTTGGAGCTTCCACATCCATCAGGGAATCCCTGGTAGCATGGAACAATATTGCCAGGGAGCAGGCAGGGGAAGGGGATGGCAAGGGTTCCACAAGCAAGGTCCTGACCTTGCAAGGATCCCCAGAGATGGAGATCTGCCAGGTTTGTGAATGATTTTTTGTGGATGGAATCAAGCTTTGTCTCTCCTATAAGAAGGGGAAAATCTTCATGGAGATTTCTCAGTATAAGTTCCCTCCTGTGGATTTCGCAATAGAACTTATTATACAGTCAGGATGCTGCCTGTATTTCCAATTCTAAAATCACTGAGCCATATAATTCATCCCTGGTGTAACTTCACTGATGCTAGTGGAGTTTCACTGGAGATGAATTTGGCTCATTGTGTTCTAGAGGATTGCTGCTACCTTGAGATAAAATAGAAAAGTATAAACTCTTGTGGGAAAGGACCAAAATATAAATCAGAAGGAAGAAAGGACAAAGAAAACCTACTGTTGGGCACTACATTGAGTAAGAACTTCTGGTTTTAGTCTTTTTTCTTTTTCTAGGACAGTAATATTAGTATATAAAAAGTGCACCATGACTAATATTACTATAAACTGTTAAGAAATGAGTGATCTGACACGTGTTTAATGTTCATAATTTTAATAGCAAAAGTTTGACGGTCATCTTAAAGGACTAAATTCACTTCCCAAGGTTTGTCTTTTTTCATTCCTGAAAACAGAACAGCAGTTGGTTGCATTCTTTGCTGTTTGTCCTCACAGAAAGAGGTGCTAGGCTGCTTTTTTCTGCTCTGCTATTGTTTCTATCAAAAGGTACAGAAATAGGTTGCTCTTTGCCACCCAAGCAGACAGTTGCCACGCTGGTCTGCCAATCAAACATAAAGGGCTGCTCTCCGAGCTGCAGAAATCCATCATAGTTTGGACACTTGTGCAGTGTCAACTAATTTTAGTTACTGAGGCTGGGGATGATGTGAAGAGTGATTAGCCAAGGCACTTGTCCAAGACACAGCAAGGGTTATGGCTGTCCTTATGGCCAACAACTGCACAAATATGAGACAGGCTGAGTTTGTGAGAGCTGTTTCCACAAATTTATTTGAAGTGTGAGGCTACCTCCTATCTGTATTTATTATTCTAGCTGTTGGTGTAACGTTGATGAAAAACTCTGTTTACTTTAAACTGTTTCCTGTTATAGGGGAAGTTTTGCTGCTTGCATTTTTTGCCTTCACTGTGGATGTGAAGTGATCCCAAATTTAACATTACAAGACTATGGTTTTAAAAAATTGTTTAAGCTGAGACATTCTATTTGTTCTGTAAACATTTTGCTTTTTAAAAGAACTGTGTGTGTATATGTATGAATGTGGACATATACATTTTCTTCTGGCTCCAAATACACTCAGTATAGAACCTAAAACAGGTAAGATTTGGTCATTTGTCTCAAATGCAGGACTAGAGCAGTGAAAAGTTATGAACCTCAAGCAATACTTACAGCTTTCTAAAGGTTGACAGCCTTCCTTTGCATGTGTGTATAATTTAGGAAAACAGCCCATAGAACTTCAGACAGTGCAATAAGAGCTTCTGTCTGGGAATCCCTTTGTGAAAGGTTATGGATAGGTCTAACATGTTTAAGTCCTTGCTTTCATTTCAGGCTATACTGGCAACAGATGAAGACATACAAAGAGACCCATTTAGGCTTTATTGTTCCAGTTGTTTGGCATACTTCCACCTGATTGCTATAGCCTTGGCAGGCAGAAAAAGGAGTCTGAGGTTTTACTGGTTTGATGTCACTGTCACTAAGAAATAGCTCTGTTTTTAATACCCAGCATTCTGATAGCAAAAGACTCCACCCACAGTTTAGCAGACATCTGAGTAAGCACTTTTAGAATCTAGCAGATGGTGATGACTATTATGTAACCTATCACTGCCAAGTTTAGTCCAGTTCCACATGAGACATTTTAAGTAAATTTTCAGATAAGCTAATTAAATTTGCATACAGCCATAAACTTCACTTTAAGGGCAATACGTTCTGCCCTGAGCTGTGGAAGTGGTAAAACATGGAGCTGCATAAAAGTTGGCACATAAGTGGATGTTGAAGAGTGTCTGGGGTGGGTGCTAAATTAGGGTTGGCTGGGGGGCGGAAACTGGAGTAACTGTGTCTGTGGAGCTGTCTAGATGGAACATAAAGGTGCGTAGGGATTATCAGAGGGGTAGAGGACAGATGAGTAGTAGCTAAAGGAACCCAGATTTGTAGGAGTGAGTGGGGATGGCTGGATGTAACTGGAGAGAGTTTTGGGGTGGTGGAGTCAGAGGCAAGATATATGGGGGGCAAGTTCTATGGCTGGGAGAAACTAGAAGTAGAGGGGATGGGAGGAGAAATCTAGGGAGGTTTGCAGGGGGAGTAAAGGGTGACAGCTGGGTGGGAGTGCTTAGAGGCTATTGAGAGGCTGAGGGTAGCTAGGTTTGAGGTGGTTCCAGGCAGGTTGCTACTTGAAGAAGTTGGGGCTTGTGGGGGAGGGGAAGATAAGAGAGTTGGCTAGGGTGATGGAGGGTAAATAGGACTTTGGGGGTTGGTGGGGGCTTAGGGCCAGCTCTAGGCCCCTTCAGGTTCTGTCATCACTGCTCGGTGGTTCTTCCCCTGCTCAGATATGCTGGGGTGGGTGGGGAAAAGGATGGCAGGGATGTAGATAGAGGCTTCTTGGCTGCCTGCTCCTCAGGCACCACAGTGGCTTCTGGTTGCTGTGTGTCACAACTGCAGTCCATTCATTGAAGGGCATGTGTGTGTGTGTGTGAGACACTCAGTAAATCCGCATAATCTATTCTCGACTACACCCCAAATTTACTTTTAGTATTGTGCATGTGTGTATGTATGTATATAGAGCCCATGAGGTCAGTTGTGTAACAGGGATGAATTTTGAACCATGTTTTATTTTTTTATTCATCCCTGTTACACAACTGACCTCATGGGCTCTAATACCCTGCAAGGTGGGAGGGTCCCAAAGCTCAGGTACAGCCTGAGCCCAAACATCTACACCGCAGTTAAACAGCCCTACAAGCTTGAGTCAGCTGACATGGGCCAGCCGCAGGTGTCTAATTGCTGTGTAGACATGCCTCTCAGGTGCATGTTCAGTACTGCCACCTAGAGCATGAGGTCTGGGTTCAAGCATTAGCTTGCCTTTTTTTCCCCCTAGGACTTCAGAGCTGGGAATGCTGAAGAGGTAAAATGGATTATGTTGCTGTAATTGAGCATAAATCCTCTTTGTCATGTGCGGTCTCCTGCTACTCTTAAGGGCACATAGCATCTTTAAAAGCAGGAATGCTGTGAAATGCATTTCCCCATGTAGGAATGGGAATCCTCAAGAGACGCAGATGACCAAGAAGAGGCCTATGACTGCCTTTGGGTACTATATAAAGCAGTTCTCTAGGCTCAGCGTGTGGGGGGAAATAGGGATTTGGGAGGTTTCATACATGGCTCTCCTCAGCAATCTGCAGAATACAAGCTGTCTGTGTCGGACTGATGGACTTCCATCCCAGCTCTCCACATGGAACAAGATTGGTGTGAGTCCCTGTGGAAGGGCCAGAAGCCTGGCTGTATGGGGGAAGGGTTGAATATGTTTTGTTTAAAAGGGAAGACTTCTGAATTTCGAATGTGAGTGCCCCGGGCACAGAAGGAGGGAAATGGAGACAGCAGCGGTAGTGCCCCTGATGGAGAGCTAGGGTGACCCCTGTTACTGTTGTTTAATGGCAGATCCTCTAAATATAACGAATGACACTGATGGGTTAAAAAGGGATTTTTGAACCAATTTTACTTGGCTATAGGTATGACTTCTTCAGTGGGCGGCCCTGAAGGTGTGAGCTGGTGGAAAAAGTTAAAGGAAGATGACTGGAGGTGATTCCCTAGGCTACAAATAGGGGTTGTGGCAGATGTTTTGTGGGGGGATTTGTTTTTAAATTCTGCTTAATTCTTGGATACAATGGTGATGGATATGGTATAAGAATCTGAATAAAAAATGAATTAAACTAAAATATAGGAAGGAAGCTTGTCTAATGACAAAATTGTATAATTAGATTTTGTATGTATCTCCCACTATCTTAATGCAGGTACAAATGAGAGATTCCTTTAAGTAAATCCTATTACTATTGTAAGTCACCACCTCACAAATATGGGCTAGTTCAGTTTCCAGCTAAGAAACACTTCATTCAGCAGTTAAGTGAATTATCTGGCAGGTGTATCTGTGATTTACAAGGAACATACAGATCTTCAGTACCAGTGTCAAAGGCCACCAATATAAAAAAACAGCAAATGGGATTTTTATCTTTCAGCACACTACAGAATGGATGCATAGGAGACACTTCTCAGTCTGTATGTAATCCAAGTAATGTAAGCCATTATCTCCAAAACAGAAGACTAAACTTAAAACTGCGCTTCATTAATCCATATCTTAAATAAGTTTGACAATCAGTTCCCTTTATCTTACAAGCTCTGTGACCGCGGGAAGGTGTTCATCGCCAGCATGAAATGGTTACTGCTGTGCAACAAGGCTATTACCTCAGAGGAGTTTGCTGACAGGCCAAGGAGTGAACACTTTAAAAATTGACTCGGATTTTTGGTTTTTGTGTTTAAATCCACTTCAAAAATATCCCAAGATAAGGAAAAATGTGCACAGAATAGAAGTCCAGGCAGTGAATGAATGCCTGACCTGCCTTGGGACCTAGACAAGGAAACCGTAAAAATGTAAAGTAAAAAATGAGGCCTCTAACATTGATTGTATAACTTCCATATTCTGTGTAGGGTTTTCTAAAATTGCAGAGGGATCTGTAAGAGAGACTGAAAGAAAACAGAACCTTTTGTATTTTGCATACAGGGCAAAGGTCAGAATCCCTATATTTAACAACGTCTAAGCACGTAGTACAGAAAGTACAAAGCTTCTTAATTTTCTATGTTCAGGGAATTGCAGTTAATATAAACTTGGACCGGGATCATTCTGCCCCATCTCAGAACACCTGCATGTTTCAGAAGTGATGAGCATCTGCCATTTCCACTGATGTGAATGGGAGCTCAGCATCTATGACAGTCACTGTTCTTTCCTTCTCCCACTTAGGCCCTGAACCTGCAAGTACTTAGGTATGGGCTTAACTTTGTGCACACAAATAATTCCTTTGAAGTCAGTGGAACTACTGATGAGGAAAATAGGTGTATAAATATTTGCAGCACTGGGACCTTTATATGCAAGCTTATTTCAATGCATACTGGCACTTTAAACTTAAATCCTATAAATAGCCATATCAGAATCTTTCATGCCTCTGAACGAGCACTTCCAGCCATTCTTGCTGTGTCAACTGACAATAAATATGATAAACTTGTCCCACTTTGCTAGCAAATTTATCTCTAATGTAGCATCCATAACATCAGTGGATTTACACTGGGAATGAATTTGGTTCAATTATATTTTCTCAAATACTTTTTGCACATTCACTGCTGGAGCAGGAAATTAATGTGCCCTATTATCTCCATGTTGTGTATTTATCACCTAGGTTAAAGGTGACACCATAAACATTCAAAAAGTCCTTGTACAAAGAAAAACAATGAGTGGGAGAAGACTGCTGACCTTCCATTCACATCAAGTACACTCAACCATAGCCTCAAAGGTTGGTGTTAGTAACTCAAATGATTGCATGAGTCAAATGTTTCTCTATGTGGTGAATACCTGCAATGAGGGGTGCATTTGGGTCAGATTTAGAGATAAAGGTTTGACAATCCAAATGTCCATTTTAAATATCTAGATATGGGGCTAGATGCCAGTGTAAATATTGGTCCTAATTGTCTCCTCGTGCAGGAAAACCCAGGTGAAGGTGCAAATGGAAAAGTGACATGTTTTGCTCCTGTATTGCTCCAGAGATAGAAGGTAAGCAGAACTTGCCTTCCCCCTCTTAGAGAGACAGATCATTTGGGGCCCAGGGCCATTTGCTCTTTCACTTCCACACTCCCATCCCCACTCCATGGTACCAGGAGCCTGTATTATCTTTCCATGGGGAACTCTGCAGGGTGGGCTGGCGTCAGGATTGTGTGTGCATGTCCCCACCTCTGCCCCCTCCATCCCACACACATTCAACACACTCCCATCCCTCAAAAAATTACCCCAAAGTTAACAAGTTTGGAAATAGTTAATAGGAAACTGGCTGGCTCTCATGCCATACTGAATCCATTCATTGCATAGTGTGTGAAAACTCAAACTCAGGCCTGTGTTTCTCTTACAGCCAGGATACTGGGAGGAAAAAAGCATTCTCCATGGTGTCTAATTTGTGTCTAGTTACTTGTATCACTATGTCCATGTTTCTTACAGTACTTAACAAGCTACTACTTGGAACATTAAAAAAGCACAGAAGTAAACTGCTGTGCTTTCCATACCATCGATCCCCAGGATTAAGAGCCATGGTGCTGCATCGATCTCATCTCGTCAATTCCAGCCAGAACAGCCAGACGCCTGAGTGTATTTCAGAAACAAGATAAGCATGACTGCAGTAGTTTTATATGAATTAGTCAGCAGTGCTGCCCCCTTAAAATCTTAGTAGTTCTAAGCATCACACCATTAAAAAATGCCAGAAATTTTGTAAGGACTATGACATAATAGTGAAAAAATGTTTGGCTTTTTAAAAACCAACATGCTACATTATCTACATTATTGTGAATCCACGATAAACAGTGGAAGTGTGGGAGGAACATAAGCCTAATAAAAATTATCAATGCACAGAGGAGGAGAGGCGGCTATTTAGAAATGTACTTATATTGGCATCTCCTTAGCTTTTATTACTTGGAACTTCTTTTTCCCCCCCATTAAATAAGAACATAAGAATGGTCATACTGGATCAGACCAATGGTTCATCTAGCCCAGTATCCTGTCTTCTGACAGTGGACAGTGACAGATGCTTCTGAAGGAATGAACAGAACAGCGCAACTTATCTAATGATCCATCTCCTGTCGTCCAGCTTCTAGCAGGTGGAGGTTTAGCGACACCCAGAGCATGGGGGTTCATCCCTGACCATCTTGGCTAATAGCCATTGATGGAAATATCCTCCATGAAGTTATCTAGTTCTTTTTTGAACCCTGTTATAGTTTTGGCCTTCACAACATCCCCTGGCAACAAGTTCCACCGATTGACATTGCATCGCATTCACAGTTCCACAGGTTGGCTGTACAACACATTGACCGTACAACATGTTAACCACTACAGTGGTACCATCCTTCTCTATTCACGTTCTGTTCTGTTTTTGACTTTAGACTGTGCCCATCAATGTATTATACAAACAACTGAAGCTGTTCCTCTCTTACTTGTGCCTACTGAAGAGTCTACTTTGGATGCAGGAGAAGTAAGGCAGGCAGACAATAAAGGAAAAACAATGGGAATAGCCAAAGTGGGTGGAGTACTGTTTTCTTACTTGGGATCCCCAGAGTTTATAGAACAGTTTGGAGTTTGACTTTCCAACTGTAGGCCACTTGGCATTTGTAGGTGACATGAATTCATAAGGCAAATATTTATTGGAAAAAATCCTTGTGATTTCTTAAAGTCACAGATACTACATTTCTAATGAAACTAAGTCTCACTAAAGAAAAATAGCTTTCCATTCCTTCCCCATGGCTATTTGAAATCCTTTAGGGAGTATATTATAAACCTAATATACATTTCTAACAATATAAAAAGCTACTCTGCTACAGTTAACACATTTATACACATTTACACATTTGTTCCAGCTGCATTAAGCAGTGCTGGTCTATCTCCAGAAATGAAGGAGGTTTTTGGGGATGATTTTTTACACTCTGGTTAAAACACAGGATTGAGTCTCATGTGGTCTGGATTCTATTCCCAGGCCTGAGTTCTGTTGGCTTTATTTTAAACTCTTTGTTGGAGGGATTCCCCCTGTATGTTTGTACAGTGCCTAGCACATGGAGGCCACGGCCTTTAGCCACCATCACAATACAAATACTATGCCTACTCTGCTGAAGACTTCCTGTTCAACAATGGGACAATATACTTGCTCCTCTGTGCCTCGGTTTCCCCTCAGTTTGTATATCAAGGGGTAAGCCTATCTGCCAGGGTTGTTGTGAGGCATAATTCATTGATATGTGTAAAGTGCTATGTGAGCCATGACTACAAAATGATATTTTCTGACAGAAGTGGTGTATGCTATATGTAGTTATAAGCTATGTAGTTCTGGTCCATGCTGAGGAATAGAGGAGATGTTTTCTGACAAAAGAAACATATTCATGCACTTATTTCTTTTTGCTGTGCTCTCCAATATAAAGCTTTCAGAGTGTGATGAGAGAGTGACATGAACACCTCCAAACATCAAACTTGCCCTTCTATCATCACTGCAGTTCTTCTGAGGTGCTGAGTAATAGCTAGCATTTTAGGAAGGGTAATTAATGGTGGGACCTAGTCTGTGCTTCAATCACCTGCCTATCAATCAAATTCGGAGAGGTCAGAGTTCAATTAATTGATGACACCCTTGAGGCAACCTAAGCAGTTAACAAGTCAGTGAGATTTGGTGGAAAAACAAGCAGTAAGTTTTTAAAAAAACAACCAAAATCCTCCCATAAACTTTTGTTGCAATGTTACATCCCTCTTGTTTGTCTGTTCATATCTACCCACTGTTCAAAACTGTTACATATAGTTTGTATGCAAAGAGCATGCACTTTAGACACTGAAAAATCAGACCTATTTCAAAGCCAAACATCCTGCCTGCCATCTGTAGAGCCATCATCTCAAATATGCCAAAGAGAGGCAATCAGATTGTCTGTCTAAACATACAGTTTTAGCTTTTTAAAAGTTCAGTGAAAAAATCTATAGACATGCTAGCAAAGTTTGCATTGTGTTCAGCTGTTTAAGAAACTTATGGGGATTTATGTTCGGTGAATTCTCATTTAGTAGTTTAAATCACTTACCTATGGTACACTTCCAAAAAACACTGAAGTATGTGACTGTACTTTGGGAGAAATCTTCACATCAATAATCTGTAATGAATCAGTCAAACTTGTTTTTCATTGAAACCAAATCTAAAACATTTAAATCAACTTGGTTTAATCAAGATAGTTTATTGTGCCTTCACTAAAGTGAAATAAGTGAAGATATAACCCAGAGATATGTGAAACTCAGCATGTCCACAGAGCAGATATTTGTGTGAATATTTTATCTGGCTTAAGTATGTGCAGGTTTGCACCACCATGTCAAAATGATGCAAATCCACTAGTTTTTTAAGGGTTTGACATCAGACGTCTTGTTCATGTCTGAAAATCTTTCAGGCAAAATCTTTTGACAGACCTGCTCTGATTTGTAAGTGTGACAAAATATGAAACTGGCAGGTTTTGTTTGGTTTTGGGTTTCATCTCTCTCTCTCTCTCTCTCTCTCTTTTTTTTTTTTTTTAAATCTTATATTGAACATTATTCTAATGAAATGCACTGGCCTTGTACCTTATCTAAGACCAATCTTTTTGCCACTGATTTGTTTCTGGCTTTTTCGACTGTAGTCTGTCTTTCCTTTATCGTCAGATAGGCTGATGGGAAAGGGGAAAACAGACTAGCACCTCTTTACTAAGTTAGAATTGGTATAGATCTGCTGCTGAAGGGAAACAGGATGCAGAAAGTCTGCATCAGGTTAGTTTGCATCATGGAGATGTTCTCTGAAGAGACTCCATTTGTAACAGTGCAAACCATGTGCAAATTGGGGGGTGGGGAACGATGATCTGGGAGGGACTAGCTGGTGGATGTACTGGCAACTCTTCAACTGCCATGGAACAACCCTTAGCACAGCTTGTTTACTTGGTCTACATGCAGGAACCAGATTGTGGTCTGAAACCCATAGTCAAAACAGATACTACAACTTTAATGTTGTGGTTATGTGAATCCAATTTTTTTTAAAAATAGCATTACTACTTTGTTTTTACCTTGGTGAATGAGCTGGTCTTCAATCTTACTCATTAGGGCCCTGATCCTGCACCATTAAAGGCAATGGGAGCTTTGCCATTTGCTTCAATGGGCACAGCAGGATCAAGACCTACAAAATCTTGCACCCAGGAACAGTGCTGCATGCCATTTCTTCAATACACTGAATTGCAAGTCTGAGCATTGTTCCCATTATGACGTACAGCAATAGGATATGCACAAGCTGTTGGGAGTGGATGAAATACTGGGGGTGAAAGTGGTTCTTTAGGTAACCAAAAATTCATCATATGTAGAGGTCTGCCTCCAGAATGAAGAATATTACTACAGTCAAACCAGTTTATCTAGGGAAGTGGCATTTATACATTTGGGGGTTACAGAGTTAGGAGTCTGAAGTAAAATCTTAGTAAGTGTATTGAAGAAATAAAGCAGACGCTTATGAAAAAGTAGATTCAAGTACATTTCACAAACCACATTACTTGGAAATATTCCAAACTGAACTACTTAACTTTGTATTTTGGGATGCTGTGCAACTTTAAATACAAAACAAAAAGTGGATCTGGTGGCCTAGGAAAATCACTGTGTTAAAACTAAACAAGGCAAATGAATTGTCAAGACATGAATTACAGAAAAAGGGAAGGTGAAAATAGTTGTGACCAAACACCAGGCCCTACCAGCTTTAAAAAGGCATGGAGTTCCATAGACTGCTTGGGATTCTCAAAGGAACCCAAGAAAGTTAGGTGCCCAAATCCTGATGAAACTCCATAGGAGTTTCATCAGCTTACTCTCTTGGAATCTTCTGAAAATCCCAGTTAGGGCTGTGTAAGCTAAGGAGGCTTGTTTTTGATAGGATCCTCTTTGATCCCTAGGTGAAGAACAATCAGTCAGATGCATTACCTCATGCCTTGACAAATTGTCAAGGTTATAGCAGTGAAGAGAAGACTCCAAGGGTGTTATCTCCTAATGGCCAGAAACTTTATTTTACTTAGCACAAGGAGCAAGATCTTGCCATGTCGAGGAAGACGGAGATGGAAGATAGAGTGGCCAAAGTAGCAGGTCACCACCATGTATTTGTATGCTGTGTACTGTGACTGTTGGAGCTACTTGGAAGACTGCAAGATGTGGACTTCATGAGAGTTGTCACAGGCCATACATTTGAGATGATATGGGTCTGGTGCTTATGTCTACATACAAATGTCTGTGCATGCCATTGGGTGGAAGCAGTGAAGTGATTCAAATCATCATGAAAACTTTAAGGAGACAATAATGCTCTTTTTCCAGATATCCTTGGCAAACATCTGGTAACAGTGGATATGCTACATGGCTTGGAAATGATAAAGGTAATACATTTTCCCTCCCCCCAGCAATATATGGTAAAAATAACTCTTGTGTGCTCAACTAAATGAAAAAAATATATGGGATGTGTTACATGAGACCTGTAATACATGGAGAATTTTCCCTGGCTTTATTGGGGCCACACGTAATGAGGCAGAAGACCTCTCAAGCTTGCTAATGTGCCAGATGTGGGAGTTTGCTTCTGATTCAGAACAAAATATTTGGACAGAATCCAGATCCCAAGCTGGAAAAGAGCAGGGATTGCTTTGTCTGATTATTTTCAGTGTTTTCAGTCTACTACTTTTACTTGTTTGGAGCCTTATCTTACTTATGTACTGATGTCTCTCAAAGTGGAAAACAGGATTGTTTCATTGATTTCCTTCTTAGCTGTATTTTTCTTAATTATGAGCTCATCTGCTCTTATTACTTGTTTAATTTGCTTCACACCAGTTGAAACTAGCAAATAGATCAGTTCTTGGCACTTAACTGTCTAAAGACTAACTTGATTTGGCTGCCTGACATGGCAGGGGACAGAGCTCAATGAGGGGGTCTTTTCCAATCCTATGTTTTATGTCATGCATCAGGGCTTCAGCTGGTCATCTGTAGGGGTAAGGCAGGAACCCCCAAACACATTTTTTGTATTTTTTTTTAATTATTATTATTATTATTTTTGGACTCCTTCCTCTGAAGCATCAGAGATGGCCCCAGTTGGAGATATCACTGGCCACCCCTCCTGGTGTCCTCTGAGGTGGTACCAAGACTCTTCTCTCAGATGCTTGGCTGGTGTGTCTTGCTCACATGCTCAGGGTCAAACTGATTGCCATATTTGAGGTCGGGAAAGAATTTTCACCCAGGTCAGACTGGCAGGGACCTTTTGGAACTTTTTACCTTTCTCTGCAGTGAGGGGCATGTGTTGCTTGCTACGTTCATCTGGGCATAGCTCATCAAACCAATTCCCTGCCTTTGCAGGTGCCTCAAGCATTAATGCACCTTACTCCCTGCTATTCTCTGTCTGTGACACAATAGTTTAGTCTCTGGAGAACAATAAGATTTTGGTTTAATCCAGGTCAATGGGCTTGATACAGGGTAACTAGATTGGGCTTAGTGGCTTGTAATGTTCAGGAGGTCAGACTATATAATCAGAATATCCCTTCTAGCCGTAATATCTATGAATAAATTACATCTGAAACTTATATACAGGTTATTACCATGTTTACATCAAATAAATTATGCTATTAACTGAGGTAGGTAAGAGTGAATTGGCTTTACTTTATATCCCCAGATTGGTGGTGACAATTCTTCAGATCTTTTCACTTGTCTGGCACTATCTGGGTAAATTCCAAGCTATCATGCAACCTTCGAGATCTCTTGCCATAGCTAGTCTTCTCTGTTAGAAGTTGCATTATTCTGGCAGATGTTCACTAGAAATTTCTTAGCGCTGTTTAATTTAAACTGGATGATCTTTCAGTTTCTCATTCATGCATGTGTCCCAGGATCCTTATTAGATATAGACCAGTAGTAAAACACATCAGCTTTCTGAACATTGTTACTGACAGAATAGCCACAGTTAATTTAAGAAATCCTACCCAAGTTAGGTGTGACAGGTGTTTACTAGATGAAGCTGAAAAATGACTACCTGGTTTACCTGTCTGTATTAACTTAGATGGAATATATGGGCTCAAAGAGTCAAAGGTGTTAACATAATCCAGTTACTGTCCAACATTAAATAGTTTTAAACAAGGCTTGGTATACAGTGACCTCAGCCTGCTTAGTACCTTGGTAAACACAGCATTAAAAAAAAATTAATGGAGAAATCCCATCTCCTAGAACTGGAAGGGACCTTGAAAGGTCATTGAGTCCAGCCCCCTGCCTTCACTAGCAGGACCAAGTACTGATTTTGCCCCAGATCCCTAAGTGGCCCCCTCAAGGATTGAACTCACATCCCTGGGTTTAGCAGGCCAATGCTCAAACCACTAAGCTATGCCTCCCCTTTTTAAAGATCCAGAAAAGGAGGAAAACAGTTAAAGCATTTGAAAGGTAAAGTATGAAGTAAGGGCTTTCATTTGAAAGGGAACAGGGATGTTGTTACTTTGGCTGTAGAGAGTTTTGAGAAGTAAACCCCCACTTGTTTGGCAGTCTCCTAGATGGTAATAATGGTCCTTTTGAGGAAAAGAGAAAGAAAGTTAGTTGAGATGGACTGGAGTTATTGCTGCTGCTGAAGTCTGATCCTGTTTCCAAGAAAACACAATAAGATGGGGCTGGAGAAAAATAAAAGGGGGAGAGAAAAGAACAGCTAAGATATAGAAGCTGCATTTTCTATCTGACATTGATTCTCACTTGCAACCTCATTGCTGGAGAAACACAGACATGGCACATGGTCTTACCAGCCACTCTGGGACCTGGCAAACTTGTACCAGCATCAGGCTGTTTAGGACATTACAAGCCTCTTTCTGGTCATGGGCTTACAGCAGGATTGCAAAAGATGCAGCCTTGGTTATCTAAGCCAGACTCTCTTATTAGACAGAAAGAAAAAGGTAGGAAAGGAAAAGAATACACAAGGGGGAGAGGAGACAATGTCACAGCCTAGGTGGTGTTTAGGAATTAGCTGGAGCTGGTGGAAGTGGCAATGCATGTGTCTCCCTCTCTGTGGCCTGTTCTGGTCAGGACATCTTTTAGGATTAGAATAAAGAAGGTCCAGAGACCCTGGAGACTGGGGTGGCAGCCATAATGGTAAAGCTCACTCCTTCCCCCTCTCTTGTCTTTTAGTCAGTGTTGTGATTCATTAGCTTTTCCCCCAGAGTCCTTTTCTGAGCACCCCAGAAGGGAGTGATGGATGGAATAGCCCATCCCCTCACTATTTTGTCCACCAATTAGGCCTAATTTCTGATGCTCCAATTTTGATTGATTAATTTCTGGTCTCCTGTTGTTGTTTACCAGGCATGATCTTAACACAGTCTCTGAGTTTGAATTAGTCCAACAAAAAGGCCTACTGATATGTTTTTCTGCCTCATTTTTGTACCTTTTCCCATCAACATTTGTTACTAAAGGTATTGTGACATTTTATGAACTTTCACTCACTCTTCACAGTTGAGCTTACAATTAGAGTAACTGAATCGGCTCATTTATCATAACATACCTTGAGGAAGAAAAAAACAGAAGTAAGAGTGAGTAATATAAAATTAGAGTGGTGGGAAGAATTACATTTACTATTTTTTTTTTCTTCATGTAGATTGGAAGAATAGACCAATAACATGGTTGATCAGCCTTGCATATGTAGACAGATGCAATGCTTTTTCAAGCATACTGGCCAGCTTTGGCTGTGGATTGAGTCTTTTGTCCCCACGTGGCAAGCTTACAGAGCTGCTTTCTTGAGTTATAGATCACTTTTCTTTGTTTACTGGGACACTGACGTTTTATTTATAGCTCCTTCCAGAGTACATTCCTACCTATGAACAGTGCTTAGCTGTTCTTCTCTGAATTGAGGTATTTTGACCTTAAAAAAACAAAATACATTCTAAATTTTTCTTGTAGAAGTTTGGTACATAATGCTTTTTAATTACCTCCACCAAGGTTTCATACTCCATATCTTTTCCTGTGGAAAATATATTTAAGCATTGTGTACCGCTTACCCAGTAGTGTTAAGAAAACATATTTTCTCTTTTCACTGTCTTGAAAAAGAAATACTTCACTGAACATCATATTTCAAATTCTTCCACCCTTTAAATTAAAGTTTCAGAAGAGATTATTTGTAATGGTGGCTATTTTACCTTTTCGACATTTCATTTTCTTTAACCAGGGGACATATTCATGTCCCCTAAGCATCTTGTAGTTTTTACAGCCTTATCCTTATTGCCAGAATTTTGTCTTTCCATACAAAATTAAAATCAGAAGTGTAAAGTAAAGACACTCTGAGATAGCACTATATACCTCTTGAATCATAGAATCACAGGGTTAGAAGGGATCGCAAGGGTCATCTAGTCTAACTCCCTGCCAAGAGGCAGGATTTGTTGTGTCTAAACCACCCAAGACTCCTTTTGAAAGCCTCCAGTGAAAAAGCTTCTACAACAGGGGTCGGCAGCCTTTCAGAAGTGGTGTGCGGAGTCTTCATTTATTCACTCTAATTTAAGGTTTCACGTGCCAGTAATACATTTTAATGTTTTTAGAAGGTCTCTTTCTATAAGTCTATAATATATAACTAAACTACTGTTGTATGTAAATAAATAAGGTTATCAAAATGTTTAAGAAGCTTCATTTAAAATTAAATTAAAATGCAGAGTCCCCCCGGACCGGTGGCCAAGACCCGGGCAGTGAGAGTGCCACTGAAAATCAGCTCGCATGCCACAGGTTGCCTACCCCTGTTCTACAAGCTCCTGATTCAGTCTGTTCCATTGTCCTACTGTTCTTAAATCTGCTGTGCTGTAGTTTGAACCCATTGCCTCTTGTGGCAAAAAAGAACAATTTTTCTCCATTTTTTTAAGTCAGCCTTTCAAGTATCTGAAGACCGCTATCATATCCCCCCCCCCAATCTCCTCTTTTTCCAAACTAAACATACCCAGTTCCTTCAGCCTTTGCTCATAGTTTTGAAGATCCCTCATTTCAAGGAACATATTTCACTTCCATCTCAAAACTGCCTAAGTTCCACACAGACTTTGTATTGCTCCCTTTCTTTTGGAAAACTAGCTACATTAGAAATAGAACCTCAGTTTCATGATTCTTTATGAAGCTCCTTACGCTAAAAGAATTTGTCTTCTTGCATGAATAACAGTCTTGTGTCTTTGTCACTGTAAAGGTGTATGCACTGGCTCTTTGAGGCCGGCATGGCTCTGGGCTCAGAACAGCCCCAAACAGAGGCTTTCTAGAGGGACTGATGGCAGGTGTAGTCCCTGATCATGTGATGGCCAGGCTATAAAAGAGAACTACCCCTCTCTTGAGGGTGAGAGAGACAAATTGACTAAGGAGAGGTCAGATGCAATCCTGGTTGGAAAAATCCAAAGGTAGCTTTGTGAAAAACTATATATATTTTTTTATTTGAAGTGTGTGAACCATTTTTATTTTTGTTTTGTTTTCCAAAATTTCATTTAAAATGAATTTCCTTGCCCCTTCCCCCAGATATGGAAAACTTTATGAAACGCAGTTTTCAGTAACCAAAATATCTTGCTAGCCATTTTGATGTGTGTGATTTTTTGTGGGGGGAGGGGAATGAGAGGGCACCATTTTATCTGGGGAAATTTTGACAATTTTTTTTTCAAAAGGCCATTTTTTATCAAACTTGTCATCTTAAACATTTGACCAGCTCCAGGTGAGAGGAAATCGCCTCCGCCCTCCCATTTCCTCCTCTGCATCGACAGGAGTGAAAACTGTGGTCCAAGGAGGGTCAAGGAATGAACTGTTTGGCCTACTCCTGGCTAACACGTGGTTTACCCTGCATCAACAGGGTAAGAGACTACTTAGCTTGGTGAGGGCAAACAAATTATTTACCCCTTTGTAAATGGAGTAGGAAATTACTGAGCCCAGAGAGGTGCAAAGGACCTTTGTAACTGGACTCTTGAATACCTCAGAAGAGGTGGACTTTTAGTTGGAGGGCCAAAAGCAGTAAAACTAACACAGAGGGGAAACTACTAGTAGGAAAACTGAGGCACAAATTACCCTACCACCAGAAGGGAAGAAAAAGTGAGGAAATAATTCTATACAGGTAAGAACCTGCTTCAGTCACACATCTGGCTCTTACTAGCTGAAAGTTATAGAGCAGAATGCTTGTATCTCTGAAACAAGCTGCAGCAACTCTGAAAATAAAAAAGGCTTTTCTGCATGTAAGCAGAGATATTAGAAACTTAAACATAACACACCACAAACACAAGAGCCTCTAGAATTCATGGCTACCTACTATAGCTCTTTGAATTCTCTCCCCCGCTCCGCACCCCCAAATTTTTGTATAGAAAATAAAAATTGCTTATGTCATTCAAAACTTCTTTTTTAATGAAAATATTCAAATGACTTTTTAAATGAAATCTTTGACTTGTTTTTGGATGTTTGTCTTGCTCCTTTTTTAAAAATATATTTCCCCTCTTTTCTAATGGGTTGAAGGTGGTGTGGCTTTTTTTTTTTTTTAAGTGGGTAAAAATCCACATTCATGTTACTACTTTCCACTGGAAATGTGTGAATGGAGTAGAAGGAAACTGTCTTAAAAATAGTCTGAATCAGGGGTCGGCAACCTCTGGCATGCGGCTCGCCAGGGTAATTACGCTGGCGAGCCGCATGAGTTTGTTTACCTGCCGCGTCCACAGGTTCGGCCGATAGCGGCTCCCACTGGCCGTGGTTTGCCGCTCTAGGCCAATGGGAGTGGCGGGAAGCCGCGGCCAGCACGTCCCTCAGCCCGCGCCGCTTCCCGCAGCCCCCATTGGCCTGGAGCGGCAAACCACGGCCAGTGGGAGCTGCGATCGGCCGAACCTGTGGACACGGCAGGAAAACAAACTGGCCCGGCCCGCCAGGGTGCTTACGCTGGCGAGCCGCATGCCAGAGGATGCCGATCCGTGGTGAATGTTGCTTTCTCTTACTTTTTAACCTTACTTCTACCTTTTTCACACTTTGCCACATAGAAAGGAGTAAGAAAGTGATGTATGCAGTGGGGCGGGGAGCATCAGCAAGAAAAATCAATTTAAGACACTTTTCATTTCAAAATTTTTCCTGAAGCTTCATCAAACCACATTTTCCCAAGGAAAACTTTATTTCCCAGTAAACCCCCTTTTTTGACCCCCAAAAAAACTGTCAACATTTTTTGAAAGCTCTACTATGTTCATCACATCTATCTTGAAATAATCACAATGAACAGTTTAAAGTAGTGTGCAAAACAGGGGAAAAGTTCATTCTCTGCCAATTCTTTTATTCTCCTTGCAGCATCTCTTATAAAATTATTTCTCTAAAGAATCATCCCTTCCCAAAGTTTGGACTTTATGGAACACTTGTAGGATGCTCCATGTATTAATCCTACCTATAATATCTGTATTCCATGGTATAAAGTCATAATGAGTGTTTGCATTGTAAACCTCTGAAATTGTGAAACTCATCAAACAGGAAAAGAAGCATTAATTAAAGTGCTGGTCCCACTGAAGATGGCCCACTGAAGGCAAATGAAGCATTTTATAGCATCAAAGGATAGAGACCTTGTTGATTGCATTTGTAACTCCCTCCAGGAAGGGAAGGCCAGTACATGAATTCATCCCGTTGACTTGGATTCTGGGTTGAGTGGGGGATAAAAATCCCTAACAAGAAGAAGGTGGGCCTCTTTATGCTGTCTGGACTTTGAGCCACCCATGAATTACACTGCAGGGCAACACCAGCAAATTCCCAGTCCCCGACGTTCCCCCCCAAGAAATGTGTATCCTGTACTGCCCAGCATCCTCCTGGACAATACAATTTCATATAAAGTCCATTATTTCGTTAATAGAAAATGATATAAATAAATCTTGTTATCCCACATGAAGTGTCCCAAATTATTCAGTCCAAAACCACTGGTTTAGTAAAACAAGTTTATTAACTACAGAAAGATAGATTTTAAGTGATTACAAGTAATGAGGCATAAAAGTCAGAATTGGTTACAAGAAAACAAAAGGTAAAATATGATTAATATCTAACTTAACAAGCTAAATGAATTCAAAGCAAAGGTTTCTCTCACCAAATGCTTTAGCAGTCTTATTGGCTGGAGTCCTTTCAGCCAGGATCCCTCCCCTAATTCAGTGTTAACTTCCTCATCCTTCAGGTGGTGTTGATGCCCTGGGCAGAGAGAAAAGGAGGAATAATTTGGGACATCTGTTCCCTTTTCTTATAGTCCTCTTTTTCTTTTAAAATCCTCTCTAGCTGAGGTTCAGGAAACAGAAGGTCTGTGGGGATGGGAACCTCCAGCTGTTTCTTTACCAAAATGTAGATTTCTCACTCTCACCCTTTTTCCTGCTGAAAAATGGCCACTTAGCCAGGTAATAGTCCATTTGATTTTGTTGACACCTGGGTACAGCATCAGTTTGTCTTTTATCTTTGAGGAACTGGTTTGTGGCTGCTTTTCTAAACTTGGAACATGTCACAGTAATGTTATACAGGAGAATCTTATAACTTTACATATGATGTTGCCATACATATTTTACCAGGACAATAATGATCAGCAAATTGCGTTTTCAAATGATACCTCACAAGGCATACTTTGTACAAAATCCATTATAGTTCTGTAAAAAGGGTGAACGTAGGGATACAGAATGTCACAAGAATATGCAACACATTTGGGGTTTCTGCCCTGTTTTTTAATGGTCTGCCCTGAGGCTGGCAGTCATAGACTGTCTGGCATGGCTCACTTCCAACAGCCACCCTGGCTGAATAACAGAGTGAAAGAGGGGCTTAAAGGCAAAAAGGCATCTTTTAAAAATTGGAAGTAAAATCCTACTGAGGAAAATAGAAAGGAGCATAAACTCTGACAAATTAAGAGTAATAGTTTAATCAGGGGGCAAGCCAAATAAGAATTTGAAGAGCACCTAGTAAAAGACTAACAGCAAAAAAATCTTTAAGTACATCAGAAGCAGGAAGCCTGCCAATCAATCAATGGAGGTATCGGACAATTGAGGTGCTAAAGGAGCACTCATGGAAGACAAGACTGTTGCAGAGAAGGTAAATGAATTTCTTGCATCAGTCTTCACTGTAGAGGATGTGAGGGAGAGCCATTCTTTTCAGGTGACAAATCTGAGTAACTGTCTCAGATTGAGGTGTCACTAGAGGTGGTTTTGGAACAAATTGATAAATTAAACTAAGTCACCAGTCCAGATGGTATTTACCCAGGATTTCTGAAGGAACTCAAATATGAGGTTGTAGAACTACTCACTGTGGTACAGTATATAACCTATCACTTAAATCAGCCTCTGTACCGATAACTGGAGGATAGCTAACATAATGCCAATTTTAATAAAAGGCTTCAGAGGTTATTCCGGCAATTACAGGCCAGTAAGCCTAACATCAGTGCCAGGCAAATTGGTCAAAACTATAGTAAAGAACAGAATTATCACAGAAGAACATAATAGGTTGGGAAAAGTCAACATGGCTTTGTAAAGGGAACTCATGCCTCATCAATCTATTAGACTTCTTTGAGGGAATCAAAACGCATCTGGACACGGGTGACCCAGTGGATACAGTGTACTTGGACTTTCAGAAAGCCTTTGGTGGGGGACCTTGTCAAAGGCTCTCAAGCAAACCGAGCAGTCATGGGATAAGATGGAAGGTCCTCTTGTTGACCAGTAAGTTGTTAAAAGATAGGAAATAAAGGGTAGGACTAAATCGTCTGTTTTTACAATGGAGAGAGGGAAATAGTGCGGTCCCCTCTGTACTGGGACCTTTACATATTCATAAATGAACTGGAAAAGGGGGTAAACAATGAGGTGGTAAAGCTTTGCAGATTATACAAAATTACTCAAGATAGTTACATCCAAAGCGGATTGCGAAGAGTTACAAAGGGACATCACAAAACTGGGTGACTGGACAACGAAATGGCAGATGAAATTCAATCTTGATAAATGCAAAGTAATGCATGTTGGGGAGACATAATCCCAACTATACATTTAAAATGATGGGGTCTAAATTAGCTGTTGCCACTGGGAAAAAAAAGTTCTGGAGTTGTCATGGATAGTTCTCTGAAAACATCCACTCAATGTGCAGTGGCAGTCAAAAAAGCTAACAATGTTAGGAACCATTGGAAAGGGATAGAAAATAAGACAGAAAATATCATAATGCCACTATATAAATCCCTGGTGCACCCACACCTTGAATACTGAGTGAAATCACCCCATCTCAAAAAAAAAAAAAAAAAAAAGTACAAAGAAGGACAACAAAAATGATTAGGGGTAAGGAGTAACTTCTATATGAGATAAGATTGAATAGACCGGGCTTGCTCATTTTAGAAAAAAGACAAACTACAAAGGGATATGATAGAGGTCTATAAAATCACAAATCATGAGAGAGAATAGTAAAGTGTTATTTATCCCTTCACATAACACACAAACTAGGGCTCACCCAATGAAATTAATAGGCAGCAGGTTTAAAAAAATAATATGAGGTATTTCTTCCACAAATTGACTGTGAAATGTGTGAACTTGTTGCCAGTTGTGAAGGCCAAAAATATAACTGGGTTAAAAAAAGAATTAGATACGTTCATGGAGGATAGGTCCATCAATGGCTATTAGTCAAGATGGTTGGGGCACAACCCCATGCTCTGGGTGTTCATAAACCTCCAACTGCTTGAAGCTGGGACTGGATGACAGGGGATGGATGGCTCGATAATTGTCTTGTTTTGTTCATTCCCTATGAAGTATCAGGCACTGGCCATGGTTGAAAGACCGGATACTGGTCTACATGGACCACTGGTCTGACCAAGTATGGTCATTCTTATGTATAACCGATGAAGGGGCTTTCTCAGTTAACGTCCCAGCCTGGTGAACTTGCTTCCCAGGCTTTGCTTTCTACTAGAGCCTAAGTTGAACAAGTTCAGAGCTCCATGGGTGATGGTTTTTTGTTTTTTTTTGTTTTTTTTTGCTTCACACTTATTTATTGGGACTTTGTTTTTCTGTTGGTCCTCTTTCTTTATTGTTAAATTAAACAATAGCAACTAAACGCAATCATGTGCATAGATATTCCTAGGACCACCAACCCTGCCCCCACTGCCGCCTCAGAAAGAGACTCAAATCCTTTTATATCCTGAACTGAAGCTAATAGTCTGTGCAAGGTCTAGCCGACAGCATCAGTCATGAAAACCAGCTCTGCTTCTCTGTGTGTCCCAGAACTTTACATCCTTTTACAATGGGTTTATGCAATTTGCGTTTCAACACTTGCAAATAAGCACCAACCTACAATGGCAATGGGTACTCTAAAAATAATTCCTAGTAATTACTACTAATAGTATTTTAATATATTTTCCAGTTATATGGTTGAATTTCCAGCCTGGAAACTCACTTATGGCTCTCAGAACAATTCATTTAGGGCTGGTCTACACTACCACGGTAAATCGATCTAAGTTACACTACTTCAGTTACATGAATAACATAACTGAAGTCAATGTAGCTAGATCCACTTACTGCGGTGTCTACACTGTGCTGTGTTGACGGGAGATGCTCTCCCACTGACTTCCCTTATGCTTCTCGGGGAGGTGGAATACACAAATCGATGGGAGAGCGCTCTCCCATTGATTTAGCATGTCTTCATCAGACCCACTAAATTGACACTACTGCATTGATCGCAGCAGTGCCAATTTAGCCGGTAGTGTAGATGTGGCCTTAAATATAGACTAGTTTGCCCTGGAGTAGGGCTGCTGTGTGTTGCACCTGACAGCCAGCCTATGGCCCCAAAGGACCATTTTATCAGGTAGGGATTACCAGGATGTAGAGAGACCCTACTCATGACCCCTTTCCAGCAAGAATGACCCCCTACCCTTAAGGCCAAAAGTGGGGTTGCATATAGCCACTTTGTAGGTTCTACTCTTCCTGGGAATTTTCCTTATGCAATTGTCAGGTAAGCCAGATCTCTGGCATCAAATCAGCTGCTAAATTATGAGGGAGGCTTCCAGCCCTATATTTTGGACGTGCACCCAAGGTGAGTTTAGATTGAGTGTTAAACCTTAACATTTGGCATTTCCTATCTTTTGAGCTTGCTTTCCAACCTGAAAGCATGGTGACATTCTGAAAAGTTACTGTGTGAAAATGGCATCATGGAGTTCTGTGGCTATGATTCTTTAGCACAGTATGGGGAAAAAGAACTTGGTGTAGTTTTCTTTGTGTGTGTGTGTGTTCATTTTCCACCCCTTGTCCATTGCTAGAGATGCATGTTTAGCCTGAGATCTGAAAGTCTAGCTGGGTTCTCTGCTTCTTACATATCATCCTCAGTAACCAAGGTTCTGCAGACTGAATGATGCCTTCAGTTACACTTGTGCAGTAATCTCATAAAGTTTGCAAAGGTATAGCTGATTGTTTACTAAGTTCCAATTTTATGCACAAGGAGAAATAAAATACTCTTTTAGTTGTACGGCGGTACCATCCTGACAGGTAAAAATCAGTATAAACTTATTTTTATCACTAAAGTCACTTGATGTGACTGAAAATACACCAGGGCAGAGCTGTGGAATAAGAGAGTTCCATTTTTACAATCTCTTTTCAAGGTAAATACACACTTTAAAGTTGCTTTAAAACCAATTATTTTTTCTCCAGGTGTTCAAAACAAAACAAAAAAACACTGACTGTATATAGTTAGATATTGTAAGATTGTGGAGGTTTCAGTTAATGAAATGGGAAAAAAGTTCATTTTTACATAGGTTGGGTGGTAGCCTTTATCAGAGTATCTCCTATCAGATTTTAATTTTTTATTTATTTTAATGTCACTCATCTGTAGTTTTACAGACCTGTTCCATAAACCAGAGAGCTAAAGGTGCTTTATTATTGTTGGCAATTTTAGCATTTCCTTCCTTGTGCCATAACAGCAGAGGGTCTGTGAGGTTTCTCATTAAGAGACAAGTGCCAGATATTGACAGACTGCAGAACTTTAGCCTCAGGCTTTCCACAGTTGTCCACTAATTATTTGAGCAAAATAGAAGTTGTGATTTCTCGGAGGTCCATTTAAATAGCTCAGATGAGTTTAAAGGGGTATAACTTCCTAAGTGAAATGATTTTCATTAACAAACTAGAAAGTACAATGTTGTTAATTCAATTATTCAGTGTAAGAATCTCCAACTTTTCTCTTAGATGTGTAAGAGTAGTCCCGGTTGGATTATTTCCTTGTTGGGAACAGGAAAGAGTAGACTCCTTTTCTCATGCCACCTCACATATCACGCTTGATGCAGTAAAACGCTTCCCCTTTTGCCTGTTGGGGCTTAGCTTTAAAAGGATTGATTTAATGCTGCATCAAGCTTAACGTAGACATCCACCTCCTCCATGGTGATGCCTCGCCCCAGCTCTCCATTTTATGATGTTAAAGAGAAAGGGTGAGGCTGACTATAGATTGTCTTTATTACTCTACTTAGATGTTTCAGTCACCCCCAAAGTATGTTAATGTGACAGTGAGAATTGTTCATTTCATTATGAAATATGTGACCAAAGAGTTGGAATGTGCTTGACCAAGCTTGCTTCTAGTACTTCATTTTAATTACATCCTTTCATACAGGCATGTGAGATATGAACTGTAGTGCTGCTGCAGAGCAGACAGAGTTGTTTTGATTTCCACCATCCTGGCAAAAACCCACTGGAAAAAAACTCTCCAAATATCTGTGAAATGCAAAACGCATAGTATGCTATTCATTTGGTAAGCATGTTTGTTTATCAAGCATAAAAACCACAAACACACAATTTCTCCTCCTTTTAGGGTAAAGATAGCTCAGTTCCTTATTGATCTTTGTATCTGCAAAATTAAGGAGCAAGAGATGTAGCAGTTCTAGCTTTACAGGAAGTAATACATATAGAAGACTGGCTTGTTCAGTTGAGCTTTTTTGTGCAGTATTATGCTGGCCTCTTGGTATTGCTACCAAACAACTGTAACTTAATGTGTCAATGGTAAATATTACCACTTGTCCCATCTTGAAATGGATATTTATTTGAAATTGAAACTTTTGTAATGAATAAAGAAAACCAAAATGACAGCTTCCGCCAGTGTTTGATGTCTTTGTGTTAACAATAATTTATGTATAATTACTCTGTTATTGGTATAAGGATAAAATATATCTTAGAATAGATGTGCACAATAGATGACGTTGTAAAATTAACTATTTCTGTTGGTGTCTAGCACCATCTTTCAGATTTCTTATTTTTATTTTATATGTTCACACCAATAATTTCCCATTTCCCTTATCATGTATTTGACAGACCCTTTCGGGTAGGGCAGAATGACTAGTAAAATTCTATAAGCCAGAATTGGAGACCCAGAAGATTTTTGCATGGGGCAGCACTATTCCTTTAATAGCCACAATTGAGTAGCTGGGGGGTGGGGCGGTGTTATATAGGATTGTTGTGAGCTGAGGACATTGAGATTTTTAGTGGTTGCTTGCACTGGGAATACTAAGAGTAAGTGTGGGGTTTGTTTCTAAAGGCATGGATTTTTTTAAGGTCCTGTGGTGATGAGTATAGAGAGAAGATATCAGAATTTTCAGGCATAAATCAGTGGTTTGATGACTGTTACCTGTCCGCCTGGCTTCACTGGGGGCTTCAGGGTACAAAGTATGGTAATGAAGATGTACTGCTCTAAATGACTGGATATAAAGCAGATCTACTTCCTAAAATTCTGGACAAGCTATGAAGGGAGAAAACAGCCTTTGTTCCTTGACCACTTCAAGAAGCCTATACCCTTGCTTATTAGATCTCAGAGTGATTTACAAAGGAGGTCGGTATCATTAACCTCATTTTTACAGATGGGGTAAACCACCAAGTGAGTTTTTGGTGGGGTGAGGGATTTCTTCTGACACGAGACGATTGCCGTCATGTGTCACAAACAGCTTGTACATCCCATCACAGCCTGTAACTAGAAATAGAAAACATGTTGCATCCATCCTACTGGATCACTGACAGTATTTTTACTAGAATTGTTTATCTACACTGAATAAAAAATTCTGACCCTTCAGGGAAATATTTGATCCTTTCCCTTGGGCAAACTCCTCTCTCACATGTAAAAGCAGGGCAGTTCAAGGAGCCCCAGCTTCTGAGAGCAGATTGGGAATGGCTTATCATAGACTAGAAAAAATGTACTGTCATGTGACCTATATTAGTTTCAGGTTTGTAATCCCAGCTTTAAAAGGGATAGTAGATTGATAGTGAGAAGATCTGGATAAGCATCTTCACAACACCTAGATAGTTCAGTGAAGCCTGACTGTGTGACTAGTTTCGCTGCATAGCATTTAGTCAGTTTTTCTACAGATATTCCACATACATAATCACCTGCTCAAATATATCTGAGAAAAAGGAATTAATCTCAATCAAGGATGTGACTCCATTTAAAACATTGTAGATGGAATAATCCATTGCATGTTTTAAAGTCATTAGAATTTGTTAAAAGAATTATCCACTTGTTGGACTGAGTCGATCTGTTTTCTTTATGGAGCATATGTTTATATATGCTTGTCAGGGATTTTTTAGAAAGCACTGGACAGTGGAATTTGAATGAGACTCAAGCTGCCACAGTGCTTCATCTGTCTCCTCATTCACACCAGCAAGGACCATCACACTTGCATTGCATTAAATCAGCAGTTCTCAAACTGTGGGTCGTGACCACAAAGTGGATTGTGAGTTCATTTTTAATGGGGTTGCCAGGGCCGGCAGAAAGCCCAAGACTGAGACCTGCCATGGCAGGGCTGAAGCACAAGCCTGAGAAACTTAGCTTTGCGGGGACCCTGTGGCATGGGGCTCTGGGCAATTGCCCTGCTTCCAACCCCTTAATGCCGGCCCTGTGCTTCACTTCCTCTACTCAGGCAGGCGCCTGTTGGAACTGTCTGAAATGGTTACCTAGCAACTGACTCAGTGTGTGTTGTGTTTGAAGCCAGTTTGAAAAGTTGCTGTAGAAATAATTTTAGCAATGGACCGTTTTCAGAGGAAAGGGGGGTAATGAAGAGGAGTTGACTGCCACTTGCAGCAAAAGAAGGGCTGACAACGAGGATCCAAACAGCAGTAAAATACCAAGAAACCACAATGCGGGGTGTGGATTTGCATGGACTGATTTTGAGGAGGACCCATGGCCACAGCGTGTGGCGTATGTTGAAGTTTTGGCAAAGGAGAGCTTAAAATTGTCTAAAATGTTGCGGCACTTGCAGACACGGCACAGTTCTCTTCAAACAAAACTGCTCGATTTCCCACTCCCCTCCCCCTTCCCCTCTCCCCCCCCCCAGCGAAAGCTGAGAGAACTACAGGTCCAGAAAACAGTACTGAAAACAGCAGCTACAGCAAATGAGAAAGCCCTTGAGGCATCTTTTGCTGTGTCATACTGGATAGTGTGACAGACCCAGACCAGTGGGGTACAGGAGTCTGGTAGAGGGCAAATATACTGGTCACTGGATGAGTAGTTTTCTGTTCCCTGAGTGACCAGAGCAGGGGCTGCACTAGAGTAATCAGGAACCTGCTAGAACCAGTTAAGGCAGGCAGGCTAATTAGGACACCTGGAGCCAATTAAGAAGAAACTGCTAGAATCAATTAAGGCAGGCTAATCAGGGCATCTGGGTTTAAAAAGGAGCTCACTTCAGTTTGTGGTGCGAGTGTGAGGAGCTGGGAGCAAGAGGCGCAAGGAGCTGAGAGTGAGAGGGTGTGCTGCTGGAGGACTGAGGAGCAAAAGCGTTATCAGACACCAGGAGGAAGGTCCTGTGGTGAGAATAAGGAAGGTGTTTGGAGGAGGCCATGGGGAAGTAGCCCAGGGAGTTGTAGCTGTCATGCAGCTGTTACAGGAGGCACTATAGACAGCTGCAGTCCACAGGGCCCTGGGCTGGAACACGGAGTAGAGGGTGGGCCCGGGTTACCCCCAAAACTCCCAATTGACCTGGACTGTGGGTTCTTCCAGAGGGGAAGGTCTCTGGGCTGTTCCCCAACCCACATGGTGAATCTCTGAGGCAAGAAAATCCGCCAATAAGCGCAGGACCCACCAAGATAGAGGAGGAACTTTGTCACAATAGCTAAAACTGGGAAACCGCACACTATTGGAGAAATTTTTTTCTGCCATGTGCCAAGGAAGTGGTTTCGATTATGTTGGGGCAAGGTGCAGCAACTCAATTTGATTCAATTCCTGGGTTTAATGACACTATTGCCAGGCATATTCACGGTATGGCAAATGACGTAACTGAACAAGTGATCGCCAAACTCAGGCAATCCTTTTTTTCCCCATTCAACTTGATGAAATGACAGATGTGTTGGGTGCTCCTCAGATGCTGCCATAATGTAAAATTTGAGAAAGATGAAAAATTCCAAGAGGAATTTATGTTCTGCTGGCCATTACCACCGCATGCTACAGGGGGATGCTTTTGTCTCTGATTCTGGCTTGGAATGGCAGTGCTGTGTACGAATTGGCAGTGATGGTGCTTGTGCAATGACTGGAAAAAACAACAGGCTAGTCACCTAAGTGCAGGCTGTTGCACCACAAGCAGTTTGGACTCACTCTATTATACACAGGCAAGCGCTAGTTGCAAAAAAAAAAAAAAATGCCACCTGTTCTAAAACAAGTTCTCGATGAAGCTGTTCGCACAGTCAACTTCATCAAGAGCAGCTCAAAAAAGTGTACATCTGTTTGGAGTTTTGTATGATGATATGGGAACTGAGCACCATCAGTTACTTTACCACACAGAAGTTTGGTGGCTGTCTTGGGGAAAAGTTCTCAATTGTTTGTTTGGGCTCGGAGAGGAAGTGAGAATTTTTCTTTCCTATAAAGATTCCCTGCTGGCTAAAAAGTTTGCAGATGCCAAGTGGCATGTTTTGCTGGGTTACCTGGTGGACATTTTTGAATGCCTAAATGTGTTAAATACCTCACTTCAAGGGTGAGACACTTCCATCTTTTCTCTCACTGACAAAATCGAAAGTTGGGTCAAGAAACTTTCCTTGTGGTATGGTCGTGTGAACAGTGGCAGTTATGAAGCGTTTTATTTATTTATTTATTTATTTATGTACTGACTGGATGACTTTTTGGATGAAAATGCCTTGCCCAAAGCATGACTTGCAACCCATTAGCATCAGCTACCTGGAAAGCCTTGAACTGCAGTTTCAGGAATACTTCCCTGAAAAGGATCAGAAAACAGAGGTGTGGATTAGAAATCCCTTTAATGCAGAAGTAACTGCAAGTGCTGTTATGTCACTTACAGTGAAAGAAACATTAATGGACCTTTCCTGTGATGAGACATTGATGCTGAAATTTTTCTGAACAACCTCTTGCTAACTTCTGGATTTCTGTGCAAGAAGAATATCCAGAGCTGTCATCCACAGAATTGAAAGCACTCATGCTGGTTTCATTCACCTACCTGTGTGAAGCTGGTGTTTCAGCACTGACTTTACTGAAAAACAAATACAGGGCTTGTCTCGCTGTTTAAGATGATCTCCATCTTTACCTCAGCCACACAGAGCCCCACTCCAAGGATTTGTGTTCCTCAATAGAAGCTGATCCCTTCCATTAGGTACATATTTATTCTTTATTTTGTACTGCTAGATTTAAAGATTGTTTTGCAATTGTATTCTGAATTTAAATATCTACTTTTTGTAGATACAGCCTTGTAATGCATTTTTATTTAAAATATTAGCTATTCTAGACTAACAGAGGGCATCGGGGTCATGTAGTAATTTCGTTGTCAATGAAGTTGGAGAACCGCTGCCTTAAGTAAAAGGGAAGCATATAGATTCATGCATCCTGTTACACAGAGAAGTCAGAGGTGTGACTAGCACTTGAAATTGGAGTCTTGCCAGAAGAATTCTCTCTCGGGTGACCCAAAAGGAACAGCTCTATGATCCCCTTATCTCTCACTTAACAAATAAAGGGCTGTGTTTCATGGTGACATAGTGGTGATGTAAGTCATTGGACAGTGTAAATAGCACTGTAGTGTAACTTGTGCTAACTTGGCATTTAGCGGCTGTGCAAATCAAATGTCACTTACATCTCTCTGGTATTTTGTAGTGACCAAAATTGACCCTGGTATAAACAAGTGCAACTCCCATCTCTCATTTTGATTGTACCTGCTTACACCAGAGCTGAATTTAGTCCTGATAGCGTTACTTAAATTAGGGTAGGACTACGTTAATATCTATCCTCCTGGTCTTTCTCCTACTACAATACCCTCCTTTTCATCCCTGTAATATTACCCACATTTCTATTGCATTCTGTGAATATTACCTATAATTCCTTATAGCCATTCCTATATGAGTAACTCCCTTGAAGATCAAGGGATATTGAGGACTAGGTTGTGATACCCTTCCTCATGTTGAATAGTACCTTATTCCACAGGTTGTCCAGCTGAAGACATGTCTGTTGGTATGAGGAAGGCTGTCAGAATCTGGCCCAGAAAGGGTAACCCTAAGGTTACCAAAAGGAAAGGGTAGACATTATGTAAAGACAAAAATCCCCATGCTTAGTGGAACTGCATTCTCTCTCAGTATGTTACTTAAGTCCATCAAGAGAGGGTAATTGTAACTTGATTCTATTTATCTTAATTTCATTTTAATATGTTGTTTTAAACTTCCATTAAATCTAGAGGTGATAAATGTGCTTAGTTCCTAAAACTATAAATTATCATAGATGAGAGCCCTTATCATTTGAAGTTATAGTTTACGTTTTAACTAATTTAAAAGAATTTCAGACGTAAATAGGGATTTATAATCCAAGCACGGTGTGAGATGCCATTCCCAGCCAAAATCTGCAGCAGCGGTACAGCTGAGTGGACAGAGTGGTGTAAAATATCTTTGCTCTGTTTTACTAATTACTACATGGCTGCCAAAGATACAGGCAGAGAGATAGGACTTCAAGGGATGTGCTGGTGTTAGACTGCAGAGACTCTTTCTGAAATTAGTGAACATGAAAGGAATGTGTTGTGAGCTCCTATCTACTGTTTATCTATGAGGGCCCAGCAGATAGTGAGCTTGACAGTGAAATTCTAGCCCTGAAACTGATGAAATGCCAAAGTTTCCTTAGTCCCTGGGATTGCACGGTGTATCTTTTCTTGCTTCATAAGGGAGTGACTGGTATTTGAGCACTGATAACAGCAATCTTTCTGGTGGTGCTGAGTTAGAAAAGACATTCCACCAAAACAAACAGCAGAATAACATACAAAACTTTCTTTTAAAGTGGCAACCCGTATGCAGTCTCACAATATATCAATCTCTTAAGGAGGACACAGAATCCAATGGCCATCTAAAGTCTATTGTAGGAAAAAGCAAGAATCCTTCATCTTAATTTGTTTGAAGCTTGAGGCAGACATGGTAGAGAGTGGGGGAAATGTGTTTTTGTTATATGCTTGTAAACTTACTAAAGTTTGCAGAGGGCAGTCTTACACATATAGTTTAAAATGGTCACTCAGAATATAGAAACAGTACTAAAAAAATTTAAAATACGTTTTTTGGGGGGGTATTTTTAAAGTAAGTCTCTACTAACAAGGCAAAAAATCTTCAGCACCTACATTTAATGAACTGTTTACATTCTTTACTGTCCTTCCTTTTTGGGTTCTTTACTCATGCACTTCACATTAGGGCATCTGGTGGGGATTTTTGGTTGTTTTTGGGGTTTTTTAACTGGTAACTGAAGTGTGAGAGTCACTTAATGGCCATTTCTCAAAGATACTATTAACTGATTGTTGTTCAACCAGTATTATATATTATATTGATATTTATGACATCATTTAAAAACCACATAGGTGCATACACTTAAACTATACATTCCTTGCCTTGAATATTACAGTCTTTATACTCTGGTCAATGGGAGAGCATGTCCATCCACATAGATCTCAATAGTCCATTGTTGGAGCCCAATTTTCTTCAAGTATTTCCATTACCTTTCTCAGATAAAATGTAACTTGCTCCATGAGTAAATAGGATTTTAAACAATCTGTTGTCTACTATATGCATGATCTTTTTTGCTCTTATTAGCATAAACAGACATGCTAACTTCTGAACTTTACTCAAATGAGTGCCTGTAAATACACCTTAATGGTTAAGCATATGCATAATAGAAAACACTGAATATCTGTCATGTAAATATATGTCCTGAACAAAGGATGCATTTCACCGAGCTGTTCTGTGTCTAATTTTTATGTAATGTAACTTTGGAGGTGGTGAGCAGGGGAGAGACGACTTGTATAAAGGAAAATTTGTATTTCTCTCAGTTCATTTGCACTGATCATTTTTAGAACTATCCCTCACAGCATGAAACCATTCCATTTCAGATACTGTTATATTTACATCTTTAGATAACTCCAGTAAATTTGGCTGCTCTCCCTTTGTTGCCCTAAAAAATCTACTAGTCAGTTGATCCCTGAACCAGATAGCAGATCATAAGGAAACTCCTGGATCAGGTACACTAGAAGTTATTTAAACACTCATTTTTATCACCATTCATCTACCGCATAAGGATAATGGGAAATTCCTCTCTCTCTCTCGATAGATATATATACACACACATACCCCTCTACCCTGATATAACGCAACCCGATATAACGCGGTAAAGCAGTGCTCCGGGGGGCGTGGCTGCACACTCCGGTGGATCAAAGCAAGTTCGATATAACGCGGTTTCACCTATAATGCAGTAAGAATTTTTGGCTCCCGAGGACAGCGTTATATCGGGGTAGAGGTGTGTGTGTCTCTCTCTCTCTCTCTCTCTCTCTCTATATATATATATATATAGAGAGAGAGAGAGAGAGAGAGAGAGAGAGAGAGAGAGAGAGAGAGAGAATAAATATAGTACTACCATATACAGTAAAGTTTTATATTTAATTCAAACATTTTGTGGTAGGTTAAACACCTCATGGTTCCCCCGGCAATCAAAATGGGGAATCGGTTCCTACAGGAGAAATAGAATTTCCACATGAGAGAGCTTCTGGTTTAGTGATACTAATTTTAAACCCCAAATACAGATGAACTTTTGTAAAGTGTAGCAGAGTAAATACTGATTTTTACTAGAGTGGTAACAGACTAGAAGGTCATCCGCATGAAGCTAAACTTTGTGATGTATCCGTGTTGATATAACTAAGTGAATAAGGGATTTTTACCTTTGCTGGCAAGTAAAAAAAAAAAAAAAAATCATTTTGGGCCAAATGAAACATTTTGTTTAAATTGAAACAAAATTTTTCATTGAGCTTTTTTGTAATATTTTTATATGCTGTAATAAAATACAAGGATATTTTGAAACTAAATGTTTCAAATTGAAATATTTGTTTTGTTTGAAATGTTGAAACAAAACTTTTTGGATTTTTTTCCCCCAGCTTTGACAAAATTGACATGAATTTGTGAAATATTTGTCACTGAATCTGGAAGTTCTGCTGGAGGGTGAGGGAGTGTGGGAAGCTTCGGTTGAAAATTTTTGCCCAGCTCTACCTCTGAACCTTGATGCCGTCAATGTCATTCTCTTGTTTTACTAAAACTGCCAGTGGTTCTATAACCATATCAAATAGCAATGGAGGCAAGGAGCACCCCATTCAGACTCTCTTTAGCACCTGCATGGAGCACTATTGATCCATGCTGAGCTCATTACAGGATTGAGTCTTCTTATTAGAATGCACTAGTCTACGGTATTCTAATGAGTCGACTGTTCTATATTATAACATAACAGTTGAAATGATAAAGTCAAAACAAAACATTTCAACTGTATCAAAAAGAAATGTTTTGATAAATTCCCATCAAAGTCTGATATACTCCTGTGAAACATTTCAGTTTTGTCAGTTCAGCCTTTTCCAACAGAAAACTGTTCTAATAGAAATTTTCCAATCAGCTTTATTTTGAACAATGACAGTGTGCACTAAGGAAAAGTGACACTCTTGACTAACTTCACTGAGCACAGTGTGGCATGTGTGTATTAGACTGGAGAATCAGTCCATTTTTATATAATAAAATATACTGATTCTCTACTCTTTTATATGAGTTTTACGCCAGTATGAAAAGCATTGATTTCAGTGGAATTACACTGGTGTAAAAGCAGAGTGAAGAATCAAGTCCATTATGTGTAGTTATGTATAAGGATCTGTTACAGTTGAAAATGAAAAGGTTCATAGAGCCCGATGTGGCCAAACAGAAGTCTTACCAATCATCTGCAAAATCTCTCAAGGTTTGTGAAAATGTTTCAGCTGTCTCAAAAAATTTAATATAACATAGTTATAAAAACCTTAATGACAGAAAAGCAGCTTCAGAAATGTTTATACCATCCACCACTGAGCATTTATCATTTACTGAGTAATACTGAAGCTTATCCTTTGGCAGATACCACAGTGTTTTCAGACAAAATGCACAACGTTTGAGCACTTTGCTGAAAGTTTCCCTCCTCCCCAACCCATCTCTTAACTGGCATGTAAGTGAGGATAATACTAGTTTGTGTTAGCTAGCCTTTCTGTTCCTTTTAATAGTAAACAGTAGTAACAATTTTAGCTTTTTAGAAGCTCACTGGTACTACAGTTTTTGTTTAGCTGGATGTATAATCAGAAATGTAAGATCACCAGGCTGTTTTTGTAAACCTCCATACATTAAACTTTAGAAATGCATGAGTTTACATAGTCTACTTCATAACTGAGACTGTCCAAGTTTTGCTAAACAATGTTGATCTTAAACATACAGTACAAAAGGACTATATAGAAATGAATATTTTTGTGGAAAACACTGAGGTACTTGACAGGTGATTTTATAAAAACATATGCAAATTAGAACACCAACCTCTTCTCTATCACTCAATAATGCATCATATTTGAACATTGAGCAAAATAAAGATTTCCTCCCTCATGAAACGTATCTGTGTTATAATGTGTGAGGAATAATCTGTAAATTTAGAATGGGGACAGATTAATATTTTAATTTCTGATGCCCAATCTAACCAAATAGCAGGAATACTACTTCTGTAAGTGAAGAGATAAAATATAAGTGGGCTAAATAACACTACCATTCTTCTATCAAATAAAGTGCCATGAGGCTTTGGTAACAAGTCTTCTATGTATAAAAAGCTGTGCCTAATGTGCACTGTTCTTGGAGCATTTGTACAAATGGGGTCAATTTAAACAAAAAGATAAATAAATAAACTGGGCAAGACAGAATTCCAGATAGGAATTAGTCAATTTCACAGATGAATGGAATCCCATATCATGCCAAGTTAAACTACGTTGCCACTTACACCTAAGGTGTTAGTTACATATATCACTGCTGAATTTGGCCCATTGCCTTTACTTCAGCCCCCCCACACACACACACCCATTCCCACAATAAGTGGTCTGCTCTTTTCTGATAGCCTGTAAGGATCATAGACTGGTAATTGGTGTATTTTTAAACAATAATTAGAATTGTAAATTAGACAGCTAACTACTGTTGACCATAACAGAGGTAAGCAGAGTCCATAGTCTTTGCATAATTTTTCTACAATGATTATTTAATGACATTTGATATGGGCTTATTTGGTTACATTTTAAAAGTGTATGTGTAGAGTAGGGAATAATCATTCTGTTATTCCCAGAAATTCCAGTATATTTTCCCTCCCATTCTGAGATTTATATTTTGTGATAGCACATTCAAATCTGCTAATTAGGGAGTGGAGAGAAGCAAGTGCCCCTCTGAGTCACTCCTTCCAAAGACTGTAAAGCTAAAGTCTTGCTGAAGAAAAATATTTTTTTGAAATGTTCACAACTAGTCACTCTGTTTTAAAACACAATTGACATAACCTCTCTCCCTTTCAGACCTCTCCAGCAACAACAGTTAAATACATGAGTCAGATGTGAGGGCTTATTTTTCCCCAGTTTATTCAGCATAATAGGGTAATTGTCCAGGCTGTTGCCATTAAGAGCCCAATCCTCCAACCACTTAAGCTTGACATAGAAGAGCAATCCCATTGACTTAAGTGTGACTGCTTTTTTGAACCTATTACTCGTGTGTGTGTGTGTGTGTGTGTGTTTGCAGGCTTGGATCCATTGTGCTTCAAATTCTGAATAGCCCAGGTGTATAGTAGTTGCATATTAAAAGCTCCAGCAATGTAAAAAATGAAGAGAACTCGAAACACAAATGACTATATATACTGATAGAACTTTGAAAGGAAACACTTAAATTTCATTAACACTTAAAAACCCTCAAGATACTAAGGACTGGTCTACGCTACAAAGTTAAGTCGGCTTAAATACATGGTTCAGGGCTGTGAAAAGACCCCACTATGT
Organism: Terrapene triunguis; assembly: GCF_002925995.2. Classification (NCBI taxonomy): domain Eukaryota; kingdom Metazoa; phylum Chordata; order Testudines; family Emydidae; genus Terrapene; species Terrapene triunguis. The sequence goes on from NW_020664393.1 coordinate 22,447,741, forward strand.
CAACAGAAGAATTCTTCAATCAGCCTAGCTACCGTCTCCGGGAGAGGTGGATTTACTACAGTGATGACCCTTATGTCACTGTAGTCAGGGCCGGCTCCAGGGTTTTTGCTGCCCCAAGCGGCAAAAAAAACAAAAAAAAGCCGCAATTGAGATCGGCGGCAGCTCCACCGCGTCGCTTTCTTCTTTGGCAGCAATTCGGCGGCAGGTCCTTCCCTCCAAGAGGGACTGAGGGACCCGCTGCCGAAGATCCCGACGTGCCACCCCTTCCCCTTGGCCACCCCAAGCACCTGCTTGCTGAGCTGGTGTCTGGAGCCGGCCCTGGCTATAGTAAATGTCTATGCTACAGCAGTGCAGCAGCTGTGCCGCTGTAGCAGTTCTAGAGTAGACATAGCCTTAGCTACATGGCTAGGGCCTGATTCTGCAGCCCTCAAAAACAAAAGAAGTTCTTGCTCATGTGAGTAGGCCAAATGAGGTCAATGGAACTACTCAAGCAAGGGCTGCAGGATTGGGCTCAAAGACGGTGTGACTAAAATAATTCATGTTTGTTGTTTAAAAGTTATTTAACACCTGTTAATTAACACTCTAACCTATTAATTTCAAAGAAATGCAGCTAATTGAAAGTGGTTATTATGTGTGACTCAAATACCATTTGATTCCGGAAAACCTAGTTATTGAGAAGAATAAATGGGTAATTCTGCTTGCATCTGTAGGTCTTTCATTGGTCTCTGCTTACAAGTACACTTGCAAGCAAATGACTCAATGAAAATAGGATCTCTGCTTCTGAAGGGCCATTATAGCTTGGTCCTTTTGTGCACGAGATGAGACCTTTAAGGAGCCTGGCTCCTCCGCCTAGTGTGCCTCTGTATGAAGGCACAGGTCACAGTTGCAGTCTTCGCACTCTCCTGAGCAGTGCCAATGGGCAAGAGGCAAAGTGGAGCCAGGGCTCTGTCCCACTGCTCCTCAGAGCTACCTATCAAGGCAAAAGGGAGAAAAAAGAGTGTTCTGAGTCTTGATTGGATAGGGAGACAGAGGAAATCTTTAAAATTCAAAATAAAAAAATGTATATAATGCCCCTGATTTCCCACTCTGAGGTACTTAATTGTATCCTGTTTTGTCTTGAAAAGAAAACACAAATGTATTTATTTCAAAAAATGAAGTAGGCTAATGTTGTAAAATAGCAATTAGTTACTGTTGAATCGTGATGGGTTTTTCAATACCGTCTCACTGCCGTGAGTTCAGATATAAATAAATAAGAGTATATCCTTTACCTTCAGATTGTCATGGCAAAATGTGAGGACCCATTTTAGCCTTATTTATTGCCTATTGATCCAAATACAGTGGAAAAGAATGATTCAGGATTATTGCTTCCAGTAGCAGCTGCAACAGGCATACAAATGATAAAATATCCCTGTTATTTGAGGAGAAGCAAAAGCTGGGGACAGCCAGCTATTCAAAATATTTCCAAAGAGTAATTCTCTTAGTAAACCTTGAAATGACCTTAATTACCATTTGGAGATTAAGATTTGAGAAAGCTGCATCATTTTTTACAGTACCTGGCATACCAATGCTGTCTTCCCATCTAGATTTGCACTACTTACTGGAGAGAGAGAGAAGAAAATATGAAGCAGGGCAGGGTTGCAAGGAACAGTGAAAATAAGCAGACTTCTTTAGAGAAAATGTCTGTTTGGTTCTGAGAAGAAAGCTGGTTTGGGGATAAAAGCACAACCTGGATTCTATTCCCAGCTCTGCCCACAGACATCCTACGTGATGTTAGGCAAGTTGCTTGTGCAGTGTTGCCAGGCCTCACAATATTTGGCCTTTTACTTAAAACCCCAGCTCTTGGAAACAGAGTGCTGATGTGAGAATCTCAGCTTTCATTTAAACAAATAAATTAATAGTTTTTATGATTCCAGAGAAAATCTAGAAAAGTGACCCGAGCGCACCCTAAAGGTTCAAAGTAGAAGGCAAATTTGGAGCTCAGTGTTGGCTTTATAATCACAAGTTGTTTTGTTTTTAATCTCGAGGTTTGTAGAGGCACAACTCATTATTTAACATTTGGGGTTGGCAATACTGTTTATGCGCTTTGCTTCAGTTTTCTTCTCTCCAAAATACCTCACAGGGGCTTAAGACCATAATTTGCAAATGCTTGAACATGTGCTTAATTTACACATGTAAATGCCTTTGAAGTCAATGGGGCTCCTTTTTCTGTGTATAAAGTTAAGCATGTGCACAGGCTTGTCAGATTGGGGGCAGGGATAGCTCAGTGGTTTGAGTATTGGCCTGCTAAATCTAGGGTTGTGAGTTCAATCCTTAAGGGGGCCATTGGCGGGGGGGAGAGAACCTATCAGGGACAGTACTTGGTTCAGCTAGTGAAGGCAGGGGACTGGACTCAATAACCTTTCAAGGTGCCTTCTAGCTCTATGAGATAGATATATCTCCATATATTGATGCCTTAATCAGCCATGTTTGTTAAGCCCTTTGCAATAGAAGGAAGGTGCTATAGTGTGTGGTGATATCAATGAATTTAAGATTCATTTTCAGCAGATCATCAACCTATGAAACACAAAATGGGAAAGCAGAGAGCTGCATGTTTAGAGGCAGGTTACTTGCCCTTTAAACTAGTAGCAAACAGAACTTCTCACTGTTTGGCTTTGTTCATTTCAGCTGAGAATAACATCTCCTTCAGTATCTAATACCAACTAAAGAAAACTATTGCTCCAAAAAAAATAAAAATCTGACCGCCTTCAGTCAGGCTATGATAAGTCACATTCCACTGATCCAAACCAAATGATGGGGGTCTCCAAAGTTTGACTGCACTAACATTCTCAGAATTATGTGACTTTGTTGACATTTTTAATTGCATTGAAATAATTCTTCTTCCATATGTCCCCTTGCACCTTGAATTGCTTCCTTGGCCTGTTCTGCCATGCCTCCATCCTCCTTGTAAAGAATCTCTTTATAACACACATTTCATAAGGGCTATAACCGCAGTCCCCTCTAACTCTGCTAGCATACGCAAAAGAGCAAAAAATGCTACACTAAAATGCATGCTAAAGCTTGCCACTTGCTTATCCACCATATGTTGTACTTGCTCCTTGTCTCTTGGGTGCAAAATTCTCAGGGCAGGGACTTTGCCTCCTGTAAATTTGCCTTGGGTGCATCTGATTCATTAATCATAAATAGTACTATTGCCTTTTTAAAGCAAAGGAACACGGACTGACTTCTGGGGATTTTTAAAAGCAGAAATGTCTTACCTTAAAATGCTCTCCCGACACCCACCTCACTAAGTATTTTACAAAGGCTAAGGAAGGTGTGTTTTCTTTGTACTGACTATATTGTTAGAACGGTTAGGAGTGAAATTAGCATGGAAGAGGCATTGCATTTGTACATGTTGAGGGAGAGGGAAGGTGAGTTGTCAGCAGGCATTAAATCTCCAAAGCAGAAGAATATAGTCGCCAGACCTAGCAGTTATTGAAAGAACAAGACATTTTGATCTCCACTTAGGATGGTCATCCTCATTCAGGACCAGAGCTATTACTGAGCTATGTATTTAAAATCTGTAGCCTTGACTACTAATATGTTTTCAAAGCTATATCATCAAGAAGACAGTGGAGCTCATTGTGAAGTTTTCTGCTATCTATAATGGTTTCCCATCACCTCCTGGCAACAATGCTAGCCTTGACTGGCCATTTGTCTGCTTTTCCCACAACAGTCTTCGCTCCTTCCTCCACAACACTTTTGATCTCCCTTCTTGAATTGGTTCATAAGGCCACAACTCTCTCGTTCCTGAAGCCCTTCCTTAAGAGCTACATCTTCCACAAGCCTACAAGGAATTGGCCAGCTAATAATGGCTAGGATGAAAGGAAGTCGGATAGAACTGATATTTACTAAAAAGAAATGTAAATAATGGGTGAAATCCTGGCCTTATCAAAGTCAATGGAAAAAACTCCCAGTGACCTCAGTAGGGACAGAATTTCACCTATTATGTAAAAAATATATAGAGAAATTGGAAATAGTTTTGATTCTCATTCTCCCCCACATTTTATATATATGTTGTCTGAGACTGAGTGCTCATCAAGACAAGGGCTGTGTCTGCAGACAATGCTAAGTATTTAGTGGATGCGAATTGCTAATATTAAGCACATTATACTGCAGGAAAGAACTGTTATCAATTTGTTCTTCTGCAATGTATTATACAGAAGAATTGTAAGATAAGAAATATTCCAGTTATACCTTCACCCATGAAAACCTCTTGGCAGCTAAAGTTACAGTCAGGAAAATATACTGAAATGATCTTGATATTAAAAAAACAAACAAACAAAAAACTTTGTTTTTCTTAATCTATTTAAAAACACATTCTTCTCCTCTCTTCCCTAAAGATTAAAAAAAACTATAAAGATTCTCTATAGACCTTGACACCTATGTGAAAATAGTCTCTTTCCACTTAACTGCTATGATTTAAATTTATGCCATACTTCATCACTGAACTCAGCTGCCTGAAATTAACCAGCAGTTATTGTTTGCATTATTTCAGGGAGCCTACAGCTAGGGAGTCAGTATGTGGTAGACAAAGTACGCACTTTGCCACCAATCACCGGTGGTGACAATACAGTATACACTTCACTGCTGGCTGTCATCACTCTCAACAAGACATTTCAGTAGTGTTGAGCCTTGAAATCTGATTTCAAGGCGACAAGAACCCTCAGGATTGTGGAATTTAAAGTTGGTCTGTATTTTCAAAGCAGTCTGTGCAACTAATGGGCCATATTTTTGTTAAGCTACATCTGTAACTCTTAAGATTCACTAAACTGATCACAACGGTAGGGAGAACAAAAGGGAACAGAGACTTGATCAAGGATGAATTTCGGATATGTTGTGTATTTAAAAGCATATTTGCCTTTTCCTACATGAGGAGCTGAGCACGGTAGAACTCTGGCTAGAGCTCCTGTAACACTGGTACATTAAAAGGCCGCATCACAGACATGTCAATTCTCCCTTACCATAGGGGAGAAGTTTCTTCTTTCAAGTAACCCCTCTGGCTTTGTTTGTTCACTCCTGCATTCCTATTTTCAAAGAGCAGGAGGAAAGATAGGGTTACAAGAGATCATAGGCCATTGTTATGGTCCAGTCACTCCAGAAGGTACACCAAGATATAGGAGACCAAGGCAAGCAAGACTGGGGAAAGATAGAGAATATGGGGCAAACCCAAGTCTTTGGAGGAACTCTTTATCCACACTTATATGAAGTATTGACAGGAATGCAAAACTAATCACTTATTAAACTGTAAAGCTGATAAGATAAGTTTGAGCACCTTAAAAAGGAAATAACTCTCTTAAAGTGATGGCATATATTCTTGGTAAGTATTCTTTTAAGGGGAAAGCCATCTTTTTTTTTTTTTTTATTAGTATAGTGAATTATATCCTCTTCTGCTGGATGGGGAAAAAGTAGTCTGGTATTGCTGGAAACCTGCAGTTGGTTTGGTGTTCCTGTATATTGCATTGTAATGATATACTGTCTATTTTTGTTTCCAGAGTTCTTTGTAATTGGGATGCCTTTGTCATATAACTGTGTGTCTAAGGAAAAGTGGTAGGATCTGATATGGTAGGACCCAGGAAATAAATACTCTCAAAATATTTGTGTGTCACTTGGATAACATCATGCCTCATCAATCTATCAGAATTCTTTGAGAGAGTCAGCAAGCATATGGACAGGGGTGATCCAGTTGATATAGTGTACTTGGACTTCTCGAAAGCGTTTGACAAGGTCCTACACCAAAGGCTCTTAAGCAAAGTAATCAGTTATGGGATAAGAGGCAAGGTCCTCTTGTGGATTAGTGACTGATGAAAAGATAGGGCAGGGGACTGGACTCGATGACCTCTCGAGGTCCCTTCCAGTCCTAGAATCTATGATTCTATGAATAGGAGACAAAGGATAGGAATAAATGGTCAGTCAGTTGGAGAGAGGTAAATAGCAGGGTCCCCCAAGGATCTGTACTGAGGCTTGTGCTGTTCAACATATTCATAAACTATCTGGGAAAGGGGTGAACACTGAAGTGGCAAAATTTTCAGACTATACAAAATTACTTGAGATAATTAAGTCCAAAGCTGACTGAAGAGCTACAAAGAGATCTCAATAAACTAAGTGACTGGGTGAAAAAATGGCAGATGAAACTGTGTTGACAAATGCAAAATAATGCATATTGGAAAACATAATCCCAACTACACATATAAAATGATGGGGTCTAAATTAGCTGTTAGCACTCAAGAGAAAAATGTTGGAATCCATCATGGACAGTCTCTGAAAACATCCGCTCAATGTACAGCAGCTGTCAAAAGAGCTAACAATGCTAGGAAAGGGCTATATAATAAAACAGAAAATATCATAATGTTGTTATATAAATCTATGGTACACCCACACCTTCTACACAATATGCATTTCTGGTGACCCCATCTCAAAAAAGATATATTAGAATTGGAAAAGGTACAGAGAAGGACAACAAAAATGATTAGCGTGGTGGAACAGCTTCCATATGAGGAGAAATTTAAAAGATTGAGACTGTTCATTTTAGAAAAGAGATGACTAAAGAGGGGATATGATAGAGGTTTATAAAATTATGAAAGGTGTTGAGAAAGTGAATAGGGAAGTGTTCTTTACCCCGTCACATAACCATAACCAGGGGTTACCTGATGAAATGAAGGGCTGGTCTACAATAAAAAATTAGGTCAACCCAGCTAGGTTGCTTAGGAGTATGAAAAATCCACACCTCTGAGTGACATGGTTAAGCTGATCTAACCCCCGGTGTAGACAGTGCTAGGTTGATGGAAGAATTCTTCCGTTGACCTATGTAAACTGATTTCTCAGAAGAAGATAAATGGCAATTATCAGTGATTCTGCTAGGAAAAATTAGTAAAACATCAATGATGGTAAATGTGTCTGAAATCGCCTTTTCCTGAAACTGGCAAAAAGGACACAGTTGCCAGCTTACACTCTGAGTTCCCCAGCAAGTCAAACTGCCTAAGCAGTGTAAATGCTCACAGTTATAAGGCACCACACAGCTTTTCCTAAGCAAGCACGTTTATTCTTAAGACGAAAGCATTACAGAGAAAACATATTAAAATAATAAATGCTAATAAGCTTATGCTAATAAGCTTACCAGAAATTCCTCCCCCAACTCCAACAAGGGCTCTGGCAGGTGGACATTCCTTCAAACCTCATGAAGGTGGTTCTCTGTGTCTACCAGTTCATAACACCTTTTACTCAGAACAAGAAGTCCCCATGAATCTAAGAGTTGCTCCTTTATACAGTTTGGGCTTCTGATGATGTCTTTGTGTATCTGGTGATAAGGCGACAAAGGTCCCCCCCCTCAGGGCAAAGCTTCGAAAGGCTGAGCTCTTGCATAACTGGAGGGGATACTTATCTTAATAATTTCTGAGGGGTTTTTGTTGTTTTTTTTCCCAACCTCCCCAGAAAATTCTACCCTGGGATAAGAAGTGGCATGTGGAACTTTTGTGGGAAATTAGTTTGCTTTGGGGGAATATAGGAGGGATTGAAAATTGGTACAGTTAATGGAAATGGTACATGTCCTTCAAGTATTATTTCCCCATGGAGTTTCTGATTCAAAGTCAGGCTCCACCTGTGGATAATACACAGGAATTTCTTGAATAAATGGTGAATGGTTAGTAGGAATTCCTCTATAAAATGTGCCAATGCAGATGCTCTTGAAGCTGCTACATCTGTTTCTTTGAAAACTGCTTCCGCCATATCCTCTGCTGTGTTGCCAATGTGCACTCTTGGGAGATGGATAAAAACACACTCCATATTTTCACATGCCAGGATGGGAATAATGATTCACTAATTAATCCCTCTTTAAAAAACCCAAACAAGATTATTGTGAGAAATGAGCAGTAAACACTACTAGTTCCTCTGTAACACAAGAATGGAAGTTCCTCTGTCCTAATATATGTGTGTGAAAGAAGATTGTACTCTATCTGATTAGTGATGATGCACAAAGACCTAGATGAGCCTATTTTTTTAAATTTGATTTGCCTTGTAATAGTCCAAAGTAAATTATCAAAGAAAAAACAGGTGGAACATGAAAACATCTGTTATTAATCATGTGTTTATGACTAAACAATTGAAACAATGTTCGAGAACTGTTTACCTATGATGATCTTCAGAATACATGTTAGTTGCACAAATTAAGGCTTCCTGAAGGCAGTTTTAACTTACATATTCAATTTTTCCCAAGATTTCAAAGCATTCCGGAGAATAGAATACATGCAACTTGTTTGGTCAGTGCCTCCCATTTGGACTTCACTTTTTGGCCTTTTATTGGCAAGTTTCCAAGGTGTGGGACACCTTCTTGGAGAATAAACTCTAACTGCAAAAACTCTGACTGAAAAAATATGAAAGCATCACTTGTTTTTGGTGCAATAATGAGCTATGTCTGGATAACAAATAAGAAAAGTTCTAACTATAACAGGGTCTAATTCTGTCTTCTCTTGCACAGGTATAACTCAACTAGCCTTAGTCAAGTGTGTAAGTGTGTGTGTGTGTGTGTGTGTGTATGTGTATATATATATATATATATGCTTGGGCGGGTTTCACTTAACTGACTACTTTAAGAGGTGGTTACTCTATGATCTTGTGTAGAAAAATCTCTGGTTCTGAGCTCAAATGTAACTCCCTCTATCTGGGTCAACCTGTGCTGTAAACTGGCAAATTTGTTAATTGTTCCAGTACATCATCTTATTGTTGCTACCCCTACCTGACTACAAACAAACCACCCAAACAAATGGGCCCCTCTGTGTACACAAAAATCACTGGGCTGTCCATCAGTCCAGCAGAGAGGGCTGACAAGTCATACTACCCTCAAATGTAAAACACATGGCTGCAAAACACTTAGTTTCCTGGCAATAATTAAGAATGCTACTTGGCAGGTTGGCAGCCACATAAAACAACTGTTACTCAGCCCTAAATTTATTACTTTCCCAGCTTATTGAAATGAAACCCATATTACAAACGTATGTAAGAAACTAGACCTCAGATGATGACATGATGCAAGTATAACATGAAGACAAACACAGATCCTATTGATAGGTCTCAAAAGTCAATGTAAAGTAAGCAGTGTAAATGCGTGGTGCACATTGCAATACCAAATAATTTCATCCTTCTGTGCTAAGCCAGTTCATCAAAGTTCACTTGACCGACAGTCATCGCCAACCTCTTCAAGTGTCCTGATGGCAGAAGACATCAAGCTGATCATGAAACTCTGTATTGGAAAATGAAGGAGCGTAAAATGAATTCATCTAAATTTCAGCTGGCTGTAAGGTTCATATATGGAATGAGAAAGTTTGCTTTCATCTGTCTATGTAAAAAGAGAGAGAGAGAGAGACCATGTGTGTACAAAGACTGTATTATTATTATTAATAGGCTTGACAGAATTAGATTTTCTTTGTATAATTTTGATGGATAATACTGACTGTTTTTAAGCTTTTTTTTAGATTTTCATAGTTGTGTAAAATTTTGGGTTTTAAGCATTTTTTGTTTGTTTTTTAATCAGTTTGAATTTTCACAGTTGCAGGAAATTATTTGTGGGGAGGGTCATAGAATATCAGGGTTGGAAGGGACCTCAGGAGGTCATCTAGTCCAACCCCTTGCTCAAAGCAGGGCCAATCCCCAGACAGATTTTCACCCCAGCTCCCTAAATGGCCCCCTCAAGGATTAAACTCACAGCCCTGGGTTTAGCAGGCCAATGCTCAAACCACTGAGCTATCCCTCCCCCAGACAATAATAATTTAATGACAGTAGATACTGAGATTCAAAACGTTAAAGCTACCTAAATGGCATCCCTTCTCCAGTTCCACTACCCCGGGCATTACAACATGCTGTATAAACATTAAAATGGGACTCTAGTAAGTTCTCAGGCACCATTTTTCTTACTTTGCTTTTCTGAAAAAGTTGATTTGTATTGATGGAAATATTTTTTAGCTGTACAGTGATATTGGCATTTACTGATAAAAGACTAATCTTTCCAAGCCTAATTATTAGCCTCTATATAGTCCCTGCACCAGAATAATTCTCATTTATGACTAGAAATCCAGATTAACTTTTAAATTAACTTTACATTTAAATTTTAAAACTGTCCCATTTATGTGGCCATTACTTTATCTATGACCACCCAGTCCCTTCTGGATCAGCAGTAGTGCTGCTGAACAATGTTAAATCATGTAGGAGTTTAAACAACAAACAGACTCCGTAGCAGTGTGTTCGTAAATCTGCCTAGGGGCTCATATGGGTCCCATCACTAGGATATCCAAGTAGCTCCCAACTTTTGAAGTGTACACAAATATATATTTTTCTCTCCTTCAGTCAGCGGGGACTGGACACTGAATGGGTTTGTTTGTTTGTTAGTTCTGGTTCTCACTTCCCTTTTTTGTATTTAAATGTTGTGGTATTGCAGGAGGGCTAGGTCAGAGGAATGTATTTGCATTTGCTTTAAATCAGGAAGTTCCATTGTCATCCTGATCTGTCTTCCTGGAGTGAGTTCCAGATTTGTGGGCCTGTTGCTGAGAAAGCTTAGTCTTCTGCAAACAGGAGTCATATTTGTGAGGCTGACAATTCATTGTTCTGTTGGAATTTACCACCCGAACAAGGTCATGGTGTTACGCAGAGTGACGTGGGCCCTTCAGATAACTTGGGCCAGTCCCATAAAGAGCTTTGAAGATGAGAACTGAAACCTTGAATTTGATCCAGTATTCGACAGGGTGGCCTGAGCAGATAGACTGTTTATATTCTGGACTAACTGTAGGCCTTCTAAGATCAGGAGTTTCATACCTAGATATAATAATAATCCTGGAGACAATGAATACACTGACCACTATGGCCAGCTCTGGGTCAGACAGGAGCACTGTAGAAGGAAAAGGGTGTATTTCAATCCTTCATTGGCTATCAAGGAATGCAGACGCAGTGAGGAGTCTAGAAGACACAACTCCTCCATATCCCATTGCTCCTTATGCTCTAAGCAGTGATCAAGAAAGCTTTTCATTTACTCCCTGGCTTTGCGTATGTTTCTGCTGATGAAGAAGGGGACTCCATGGCTACCCCACCAGACCTCCATTGCTTCCTGGCTCCATGCAGGGGCCAGAGAAGGGAAAATGGGTTTCTCTTGGTCCCCCATGTTTCAATTGCTCCTTGACCCCATATACAGTGATTCAGAGGATGAAAGCTGCTCTCCGCATTATGCATTAATCTAGGAAGTTACAAAGTAGGGTTACCTCACCATCCCTACTCCGGTTGCTCTTCAGGGGTGCTGGGGAAAAGGAGGCACTCGAGACCTCAGCAGGTCTGCAGCTGTGGTAATAGTAGAATGCTCTCTTGTAGATGCTGGGGCAGAGAAAGCACATGAACTCCTCCAGAACAGTGCTGCAAATGATGGCATCCTGCAAATACATGAGACTACAAGCACATGATCAGAGCTGGCTGGGGAATGACAATTAACTTTTACAACCTCTTTTAAGGTTTCAAAATTTGTTTTCATTCTGCATTGGAATAGTAAAAATTCCAGTTTTAAACTGTTTCATGAAATAGAATTGTGTCAAAAATGGCTGGTTTGGGATGGAAAAGGTCAGGTTTTTTAGTTCTCTTCCCTCCCTCCCCCAGAAGTGACCAGAGAATCCTCCCTGGATGTCAGGAATTTTTGTTGAAATTGATACATCCATGTGAAATGTTTCAGCTTCCACAAAACAGTATATTTTGACAAAAGAATGTTTAGTCAAAAACGTTTTGAGCAGCTCTACAGATGACCACCAACAAAACAATGAAACAGATCACTCCTTGAGCACTGTCAAATATTCACATGTAAACAATCTGGAAATATAGGGAAATCATTTTCCCTTTCAACCCTGTTACAGTGATCATAAGTTTTGCAAGTAACAATATTAAGTAAAACACTTTCACATTGTGGGATTGTTTTGAAGTTGACCTTTTAAAGTTGTACAAATATATAAACTTTGGAGCATTGAGGAACTAAAACCAAACCATTTTGTAGCTATAGGCTTAAACCATTACACTTACACTAACACAACTACTCCGCTATTGAGACATGAGTATTAGAACTACCTGAGTGAGGCAAAAATATTGGTGGGCCTGGCCCTAGCTATGCTGGACACATGGAAAGAAAAAGTGAAATGAGAGAGAGAGAGAGAGAGAGAGAGAGGGTGCGTGTTACTAAACATTATAAGGGGAAAAGATATCCAGCAATATATAGCAGGAGATTACTATTAAGCCTTTCAGGTTTGAGGCTGTCTTTTACTATGGCTATGTCTACATTACATACCACTGATGGCAGCATATAGTGTACATGTTGCTACTCACCACAATTAAAAACAGGCCATGTCCACACTGGGCTGTGTGGCTACATGTGTCAGTGAAAGGCTGAGGCAGCGGGGAAAGGCTGAGCTATTCCCTACTGCCTCTCCCCTGCCAGATCCTCTCTTCATGGAAGGGAAATGGTCCGGGAGCTCGCAGAGCCTTTCCCCCTCACTTCTGGAGTCTTTCCCTGCTTGGGGAGTCTTTTCCGGTAGAGAGGAAAGGGATGCTACACTGATAGAGAGGTAGGGCTTAGGCGAGTAGAGGGCGTGTAGGGTATGTACTCACATACATACCCACACCTTTCAGGTGTGTCTTTACTCTACTTGCCTACGCCCTAACCAGCTATGCTGCTATTTATATGTATGCTGGGGGGGGAGGGGCTATGCAGGTAGGTATTCTACATGCCACCAAAAGAAGCGTGCAGCCTAGATGTACCCCATGTCTTTGTGCTGTACCTAGCACAATAGAGCCTTGATCATGGTTGGGGCCTCTGAGTGCTACTGTAATTCACATAGTAAATGGAGAAGGAGGGATGGCAGGGGTAAAAAAGAGGGAACAAAAACATGTCCATTTCTCCCTTGTTTTTATTATCATAGCTGGAGCATAAGCAATGTGGATGATAGTTAGGGTTGTGTGAGCATTTCCATTCTAATCCTGTTTTGATTTGCTCATGCTCCTTTGCAATTTAGACCTATCGGTGTTAACATTTTACAAGCCTCATTTCTATGTAAACAAAAAAGGTGGGGGGAGACTTGTGGGGGGAGGGTGTAGGATGGGAAAAAGTGGAACATTTTAATAAAAAAAACCCTGGAAAATAGCAACCAAAATGAAAATTTTCTGTGGAAAAATTTTGTTTTGGTCAAACAGCCATTTTTCATTCCCCCCCTCCCCACCTCCTCAAAAAGTTTTGACCAGAAAATGGTGACCATCTTTAACTATTAAGCACGTACAGCTTGAATGCTTTCCTGAATCAGGGCCTCAGTGTGGGAACATGTTTTGGCTTGATAAAAAAAGGTTTTACATGTGCTGTTTTAATTTTGTACAACCTCAATGCTAGTTTCAAAGATTCTTACAGGCTTGTGGCATTTTATGTTTTTATAATGATCTTTTGGTTGGGGCATCGGACTTCCAACTCTTTGTAATAAAATCTCTGAAATTGCTCCAGCTCCCACAAGATCAACCTCAATTTTCTGGCATTTTCATAGCTGCCAGCTTAAGAGTCCCATTTAGGAAAAGCATCCTCCTAAAACATACCTAAACAGAACAAAGGTTCTTATGATGCTCTGTGCACATGTGCTACTAAAAACTAGCAGAACTGGGTAAGTAATTTGTAATGAACAGTTTTGTATGAACCATCTGCAGACTAACTGTTTTTTTTCTTAAACTGATCTTTTATTTGGAGTTTTCAAATTTTTGCAGGTAATTCTTTATCTGTACCTTAATTTTGTAACCAGTTCATTACAAAATTTTGATGGTCAAAATTAGAAATTCAAGCTGTTTTGACTGGACACTGGGTTTTTGTTTCCTGATTAGATGCGTGGAATTCTTAGGATCATGTTTCTGGTGTGAATACTCTCAAATACAAATTAGAAATTTACGTTTCATACTCTGAAATGTTTGCTTTGTGATTTTTGTGAACATTCCTAACCATAACTCATTCACTAGAGAATATTTGCAGAAAGAACACACAGAGAGCACACAGTCTAAGCATTAATTTAAAAATGTGAATAAACACTTGCAGAAAAAATTATGTTCCCAGCTTTAGATAGTAGAAATTCTGTTATATGCTATGGGAAGACTTATAGATATTTTTCTACTGTTTTTTAAATTTAAATTTGACACTTGGTCAGAGCGTTTAAGAAAAAGAATCCATAGCAGCAATATCAGTTAGGAATAGAAAACGTAGATGTAACATTTTGTGATACAGTACAGAAATTAGCAGAGAACAAGCTGGCAAACTCTATTTGCTTATAGTGTGCTACATGAGTAGCAACTGATAATTATGCTTGGAAGTATTAGATTTGTATCAGTAAATGTTAGTAAACATCAATTTCCCTGTACATACACTCATACACTGATGAAAAATATTTTGATCAATGATAACAGAAATTTACAGATAGGCAAAGTAAGAAAAATGCTGCTTGAGAAATTATTAGAGCTTGATTTAAGGATATTTACTTTGTATATTTTGGCATGTGAGCTGACAATTTCTGTTAACGGTTATAAAACTTTAACTTTTTGAATCTTAACGTCTACTGTCATTAAATAATTGTCTGACCTTTCCCCACCCCATAATGTCCCGCAACTATGAAAATTTAAATAGAAAAAAAGCTTAAAAATAAACAAACATTAAGAATATTCATCAAATCTATACAAAAATAAAAATTGATTTCTGACAAGCCTATTGATGATGTCTGGGTAAAGTTTCAGTGTAAATCATCTATGACTAATAGATAACTTTGGTATGTAACTTTAGCTATGACATGAAAATTTATTGATAAAATATTTTAATCTAACTCTGAAGTTAGGCCTATAGTAGTAAACAGTAACCCTGAATGCATGATGTCACAGCTCTGGTTGACCTCCCCCTAGTAGACATTCTCACCAAGCGATGAGGTTTGGACCCAAGCTTTGGATACTACATGCTTCTCAGTCCATTGAGTCTGAGCAGCATCCAGGTAGAGTATCTGGGCTCACATGATCAGTGCCAGTGTAAAGACTCCCTGTTTGGTACCCCTTCTCAGAAGTGGGACCCCGCAGTCCAGCTGCTCAAGGCCAGGCTTGAATCCCTCCCCACCCCAATTCTCCCCAGTAGCTTAAGTACAGCATTTTGTCTGAGTTCCACCCTCTTGGGTACTCTGGTTTGCAGTTTACTACTTGGGGGTCATGTGGCAATTACAGCAAGGAACCCATAGGCTTTGCAAAGTAACTTTTTAAACATGCCCACCCATCCCTTATTCATAGACAGAACCTAGAGACTTACAGATCCATGCAAAAACTACAAAACCTGAACACAAATCCCTGCCTCAGATTCCTCATCACTCCAAGAGGCCTGTGGGATTTGGCCAGTGTCCTTTCATGGTCACAGGACCCTTATCTTTTCCTCCTCCTGCTCAGTCTTCCCCACTGCTAGCCCCCCCCCCTAAAAAAAACCCTAACTGTTGAGAAAGTCCTTCTGTAATGTTTGCAGTCCCCTTTGTCAGGTGACCCTCTTGTTTAGCCTCAGAGCCCCCCTCAGGTAATCAAGGTCCCTCATCAAGTGAGGTATCTGAGGATGCTTGCCTTTGAATATGAGTCCCTGCAGGTTGATGACCCTTGATTGCTTTACATTGTTTGCCCTCTGTCAACACCTTTTGGAATATCAGTCCCAGGGGGAGGCAAAAAGACTACAGGGAAAAGACAGTCCAGTTTTATAATCAAATTGGTGCTCAGAAAACAAAATGGAATTTGACATTGATGTAGACATATACTAAATCATCACACCATCTTTTGTTAACTTTAATGAATTGAACAACATAACATCCATTCTGTTTCAGAGTAATGAATGAGTTTAGGCTCTGCTAAAAGAGTGAGTTTGGCGATCCCTTGTCCCTCTTCAGTAGGGCTGCTAAGCCATCTTATTTAGAAGTGATATGGGGAACCCTAGGAAGTATGTAAACAACATTCACTTGAAACAAATGCCATCAACAGCCATAAAGAAAAGATGGTCCTTAATCCTCCGTACTGTATCTGAATGTTCACACTGAAGTTGTAGAACAGTGAGCCATACCATTTTCCACTTTAATATCCAGTGCACTGGTAATTTCAGCTAGAACAGCTGTCGTTAATAGAAGGCGGTCAGTGACTCTAGAACAGCCAATCATCACATCTGAACAACTAAAGGAGGGGTAAGGGGGATGGATGTAGGATTGTTGCACTGGCTGTCTGTTTCGAAGGGACAGACTGTGAATGAGATCCAATCTTTTCAGAGTTTGAGGAAATGTTTAATGTCCATGCATGTTTTATGTCAATCAAACACATAAAACACTGTTATTGTGACTGCATAAGCCCATAAAGATGCACTTTGAAATCTCTAAAAGTCAGGTATCGTCATTACATCTAATATAACTCTCTGGGTCCCAGGAGTGTCTTTCCTGTTTTTAAGATACCCATGGTGGAGGAGGTAAAAGAAAAAAAAAACTTTCTTAACGTTCTGAAAATGGAAAAATGAAAAAGCTGTCCAATTCTGCACACAAGATCTTTCCCTCTCTTTGATTTATTGGCTTTAATAACTGTGGATGCTCTCTCCATTTTTTGACTTCAGGAATTGAAGCTATTATGCTGCGATAACTTTTTTTTCCAGACTAATCTCTGAGATCAGCAATCATTTGGGAAAGCCAGAAGACTTCAGTTTTACTCGACTCGTATAACATTTTCTATTTTTTAAAAAATTCTACAACTTCTTCCCTTCATTCCAAAGCATTCTCTGTTCACAGAAGGCTTCTTAGGGGAGGCAAAAAGTTTGATTTCACTTTGGAGACGTTGACAACATTTTTGAGTTGTGGTGCAAACAGTTCTTCTGCCATGGTTAAGGTCACACAGTAGTTTTGTGACGTGATCTTGTTTCTTCAGCGGCAAGAAGAATGAACTTTGTGCTGAAATATTTATTTCCTCAGGGGACCTCATGATGAGTCATGGTACTGATTTTCTCTTGGAAATAATGATGACTTGTGGCACTACTAGATATGTAGCTAAGTCTATCCCTCCTCCAATCATCTTTCAGTGCCCATGCTGACCTTTGTCAGCTTCCTCCCAGCAATTTTCAGGGAAGAGATCACCCCCTTCCTGTGACCAGAACTAAAGCCCATTATTTCACCTCTGCTTACAGCTCCACTATGCTCAGAATCCAATTTGTTTTACTCTGAGTACCTAACAGTGATTGTCTCCATCAACAATCAAACCTTCCAATACTCGTCACCTTAAATAAAAGCAAAGTTTATTTTGTAGAGGGGAGAAAAATCACCAAATGGAACGTTCAGAGCCATATAAACACATCTAGACTAATCTATTCAGAAATATATAGTTGATATGGTCTAAACTTAGTTACATAGAAAAATAATGGTTAAGCAAGAATCAAAATTTTGGCCCATTTCTCTTTTTCTATTCCTGTCTTTTGGAGCAGGAATGGGGGAGGAAGGGCAAGGTTGGTTTAAGCTACCTCTTTGAGCTCCTCTTATTCTTGGACTGGCCAGGGGCCTACAAATGTAAATTGGAACAGTCACAAGGCTGCTCTAATTTATATTCTGTAAGCAACAGCCCCCTAAAGGCCACCCACCAGCCAAGAATAGCTGGAGTGCTGGGTTACTCTTGTCAGGTCCCTTTCCCCACCCTGGCATATGTTTTTTGTGTTTTCATACAAGTGTTCGCAACCCTCAGTTGTATCATGTCAAATTTGAATGGTATGTTCTTCCATGCAGGAACTTTGTTTTTTGCTTGATTTTCATGAGGCACACATTTGGGTGCTTGGAAAAATGATAAATTGAACCCATTTACATGCCACTCTGGTTATTAACTTCAGTGTGAGTTGTGTTCTGCAGCTGACAGGACAGGGCCCAACTGGCAGTTCATTTCTGGCTCTAATAATTCAAGATATTGCTTTAATAAAGTCCTTTATGGCTTGGATCCTGCATCTATCATCTCTCTGCTCATATGACAGGTTAGAACCATAGGTTGAGATCAGCTAAACCTCCCAAGCTAACAGTTCCAAGGCTTCAGTGATGAGGATTCTGGAGGCAGGGTGATGTCAGGGGTTGACCCTGCTCCAATCAAAGTCAATGGTGAAACTCCCATTGATTTAAATGGAGCAGGGTCAAGTCTTCAGTGATGCTTTCTCAGCTCTGGAATTCACTCCCAGCTGTCCCTGCACATTTCATCCATTTTCTTTTTCTTAGAGGAGCTGAATAAGGTGAAAGAACTGGGAGGTGGTTGGGAAAATCTTTAATGTGGCCATTGGACCAGTTGGAATTTTTGTATGTATTTTTAAACTGAAATGAGCCTTGAACTTCGGAGCCATGCATTTAAAAAATCTGCATAAATGGTAAGGGGTACCTTGGAGGGTCGGGTCTGTCCACTATCTTTTCTACTGTCCTGAAAACATTGATGGCTCTGAGTGAATAACAACTAACTCTTTAATGTGCCTAATTTATATTTGTAGCTGATCCTAAATATGCATATGAACCGGAACATTTGCTCACACGAGAGAGAGAGAGAACTCAGGAAGTAAAGCATAGTCTCTGACCATATTTTTTTAAAAAGTGAACGGAATAAAAACAACAAAAGCCAATAAATTCCAAGCTGAGGCTCTGTAATTTGCATCTTGGTTTGCTTTTTATGTCCCACAACAGCACAAATTTTAATTTATAGGGAATTGGCCTTAACTTTGAATATCCTGATTTATGTCAGTGCATGACACAAATATAAACCTATTATACATGTAGTTAGTGGTTTTAATCTATTGACTCATATTCTGGAAATTAGCCCAACAGGAGTCTGTGTGGCTCTAAACTTTTAAAAACTAGTTTCAATGAAAGTCCACACATGTGCCTATTAGTGTTATATTGCAACTAAACTTTTCTGAGCTATGCCGACATTCCCACAGAGAGATCAAGGTGTATTGTATGTCTTCCTTTTCACTGGTGAAGAGGATTTAGATTTACCAACTTTCACTGGTCTCTAGGGCCCAGGTTTTAAAGGTATTTGCATCATTGAGATGCTGAGTGCAGCAATGCGTAACTGATTTAGGCACTTAAGAGCCAAAATCCCATTGATTGTTGATGGGATTTTGGCTCTTAAGTGTTTAAATCCCTTTTGAAAATGAAACGTAGGCTCCTAAATCAGTAAGGTGTTGCAATGCTGAGCACAGCAACACCTAGATAGATTTTAAAAATCTGGGCCTTATAACTGCTCAGCTTCTCAGGGTTTATTTGCAATATGTGATAATCTAAATTCCTCATGAACACCTTCCATCACCTGCTCACTGATCCATGTCCTGTTCTGTTGACTGAATTACATTTTAAAGTCCCTCCTGGCTTCACTTTGCTGGGCCTAACACTGGCTCCTATGAAATTATCCTTGTCCCAAGTGACTATCATTCATGTTCACCCTAAAAAAATACAGTGTACCAATAGTGTTAAAGCAAATAAACCACTTGTCATATTAGCAAATATGTGAAGTTAAAAACCAGTAGACCAGAAAGGGCCCATCTTATATTGTCTTATGATTCATATTTGAATATTTCTTCTCTCAAAGGTGGGAACTTGTTCAGATACAGTCTGTGTGGCCCTTTCCCACCAGTCCTGAGTGACCAATAATTAATTTATGCTGAATGTAATTACTCCCTTGTTAACAGTAGTTTTTCTGCACTTTCTCTCAGTTGGCTCTGGAGACATACATGTTGAGTGTGATGTATGACTCCTGGCACAGAATGAAAACCCTAGTCCTGTGAAAAGACAGAGATAAAGTGAGGTTGCTCCATTACTCGTTAATGAATTTATGGGCTCACCACTCTTATCTGAAGTGCAGCAGAGAAAAATTCTTAGAGGCTATTAGTGTAGTCTTGAAATAAAGATACTAAAACTTGGATTTATCCACCCCTTTCAATCCTGTCACCTCAATGAGCACTTCAAAACAACAACAACAAAAAAGGCTTTTAATCTAAATGAAGGCGAGACAAACAGACAGCTGGTGTGTAGTGAGCTGTATTTTAGCCAAAAAACATCCAAGGCTGGAAAGGCGAGGAATAATGAAAATATCTTCCATGTGATAATTCATTAGCTGAGTCTATGTGTATGTGAGTTACACCGTAAAGAAAGAGATGCATTGCAGATAACAAGTTGCCATGGTTGTTATGTTGCAAAGTGGTAGTCATGTGAATGTGGGGCTGGTGGATGAAAGTGTGCGCCCGTTTGGAGGTAGCTATGATACTTCCTGTATTGTGATACCACTTCCTGCAAGCCAGTTAAACATTAAGTACCAGTTAGCTATGAGGGTGTTTCTCTGCAGAGACCTGTACTTTAAGTTGTCCAGGGTCACAAAAATCCAGATCAGCATCAGCCTTTTATATAAAATTGTTTGTGAAAGGCCGCAAAAGTTGGAGACACGGAAAGTGCATTGTTTAAAGTAAAAGAAATATAATTGGGGTCTTCAAGGTTCCAGGCAAAGTCACAGGTAAATATAACAACAAGCTAATACATTCTAGAGATGGGAGGAAATGTTTATGGTTGAAATCACCTAGATGTGTTTTGATGGGTTAATGTTAATACAATGAGCTTGCCACCCCCTCCTTGGACATTGCTTATTTAGGAGTGGCTAAATAGGAGTAAGGGGTGGGGGGAATGTGTGGGCTAGAAGGAGTGAGATTTACCATCACTGCTTCCTCTCATCCCCCCTCCTGGGATCCCCCATGACACTATTGTGCTTCACAAATGCTTTCCATTTCTGATGGAAAAATGCCTGATTCTGTGCCAGCTCACATGGCAGGATTCTGGGGAAACTGGACTTCGAGGGTATGCAATTCTGGGATAGACTTGCCATGTCAGGGCTTCCAGGCTCTCTGCCATGAGCGCTCAGAGTTTAGGTTCCTGGCTCTGCAGTAGAGAGCCTGGAAGCACCAGAACCCCACCTTGAGTCAGGACTTTCAGGAATTCCAGGCTCCCTACCATGGAGCTGGGAGCCTGGAAACCCTGGGGGCTGGCCCAAGAGTTTGGAAGCCCTGGGATCCCTGGCCCGTGGCAGTCTGTATGGCAGGGCTGACCTGTAGCTGCAGACCTTGGGAGCTTTGGCAAATGCTGACTAAAACTGACAAAAATGTCAATTTCAGCCAGCAGCTGCCAGTCTCTAGGAGCATATTTTATTCTGGAAACACCGTGTGTCAGTGCTTCCAAAACTAAATTTTTTCAGGATTTCTCCTTTGTGAGAAGTATTGGTTTCATTCATATTGGGAACACAGCCACATATCAAAATTTCTCACAAACTGGAAATGTCAAGTTTTGGCCAGCTCTAGTCCTGACCAGACCAGGCCAGAGAGAGAGACCCAGATGACATCATCATCATCTCCACCAGCTTCAATTAAATCTTGACCAACATCTGGGATGTGAAACTGGAATTGGTTAGCCAGCCAACCAATTCCACCTTTTGCAACACTACTGGTACCAGAAAGGCAGGTAAAAACAATGTCTGACACAGCCCAACACTTGTACAAGTTTGGCAGGTCTTGGTGTTGCTGATCAGACCATGTGCTGGACCTGTGTTTTTCCAACTGTGAAGTTGCAAGTGAGTGTCAGGACAAGAGATAGAAGCTTCATTTTCTAACAATTACTCCACCAGACCATCTCAATTAACTTTTTCTTTTCCTCAAAAAGGACAGTTCCTACCATCTAAAAGACTGTCAAACACAGAGGTTTCCCTATATGAACTCTGTACATTTACCAGGAAAGGATATAAGTAATGTTTTTAAATTGAAAGTCTTATTTGGTACTTTACATTTCAAATGCTTTAATTAATGTCCTTCTTTTTCTATATCTTTAGTAAAAAGTTTTAAAAAAATGTGATGGTGGTTGTTACAATAAGAGTAAGCCAGTGATAACTTGATGCAAAACCCTGGAGCACACTTACCCTTGTTCACTGCTACCACATTAAACAGTTATCAGTAACATTGTATCCCTTGTTGGTCGGAAGAAGCCATCCCTTTTCAACACAACAGTTTGTGGCATGGGAAAAGGGGTGGCAGCAGCACCTCCGCACAACGAGACAAAGCATTTTCTGTGTGCCATGGAGAAGACCACAGGGCAGGCCTCTGCCCCAGAGGGAGGAGAATTGTGGATGGGTCAGGGTCCATGTGTGGCTCAGAGTCTAGTCCAAAAACCCACTTGGATGGAAACAGTGGACTGCATTTGTTTTTCTTCTTGATGGCATGTATTAGTGTGTAGGATACCATCCCTCAGCCCCAACATTTGTCTCACAGATTGGAGCCCTTTTTATCCAGGATTTGCAACTTCCCTAGGATTTGGTCCGTGGCTAGAAACTCTTTAAGCTAGGAAGTTCATGTTAAAAAATGACTGAGGTCTTCCTGAGCCCTCGTCACACGGCATCTTCTGCTCCCTCTGGTGAAAGGGTGGAGAATTTGGGGGGCTGTTCTTGTCAGTGAAGACAAGCTGAATAGTTGTGGATTAAATGACTGGTTTTAGTGTTATGTCGCAAAAAGAAAACCTGTTCCTTCTAAGAAAGAACCAAGATTAAGGTATGATACAAACAAATATTCCTAATGGTCAAATATCCACTATGCCTGCACAGTGATAAAAATGGTGTAGCAATTCCTGAAAATGGAGTACTTTGCAGTTAATCCCACCTAACTGAATTGAGGGTTTCAGATTTGTCAGTTTGCTTTTGGTGTCTGTCATAAGCTGCATAGGCAAATAAAGTTGTTTCATTGGTTTAAAATGCAAGTTGGGAGGAGATTTTCATTTAGCAGAAACAACTGCTCTGTTGGTGGAAAACCCCCTGTTTACTGTTGTTATTTATTGGCTACAACTACCAGAGAATTATGAGTTCATGGAAGAACACACTGGACACTAGCAAATAGTTAAGTAAATCTGACCCACAGAGGCACGTTTACAAGTTTTATGCAGGAGAAGGTAAAACTAATACTGTATCAGACTCAAAGGTGGCTGGCAAATCTTATCCAACTTGCCATCAAGACTGGGAAAACCCTGTTATCTGATTAGTCCTCTCCTTCCCAGCCACTAAATAAAGGTGAATTCACTACTGCTTGGTTATGTACTGGTGCCCCAAAACAGGACCAGACAAACATGCATGCCCAAGGCACCTCAGGACTCTGGAACTACACTACCTGCTGATGTCAAACTGTGAGTGGGGGTCTAGCAGATGGGGAAGGAGAAGTGATGTGATAAAGGGACACTTGTCTATTGGACCTTCACAGCAGCGGGTGGGAAACTAAGTTAATAGACTCCTGCCAGAGTTCTCATGAGGGAGAGTTTTATTTATCATTCATTTAGATAAATTGTTGCTGTGTTTTCCCAAGTTGATGTTGTGTTCCCCTTTCCCCTAATAAACACTCAGTGCTTGCAAGTGGGCACTGAGAGAAGATATTTATTGATCCCAGAAATTCTGGGTGGGGTCTTGAGGCTGGAGTTTGTTCATTTTAAGAGGGACCTCTTGCTATTTGAAGCTGGCTCTTTTTGCTGCCAAAAACATGTAGCAGAAAGGTTACAGAAACATGTACTGTATATAGAGCTTTGTGGAACTCCCCAGATTGCTTTGCAGAAGGCTTACACAAAGCCCTTTCTCAATCTGTTTAGGTCGGTTCAAACCACCTTAGTTTTGTTTAGTGTTCCAGGTTCAAAGAAATGCAAAATCAAAGAAACCCTGAGTGATTGTTCATTGTGTAACTCACACACCACCTGGGTGTGGTGTTCTGTCCCATCTAGTGGCACTGAGACCACTTTGAGAGAGAGATTAATGAGTCTCCTCTACAGCCTTAGCTAAAGGCCAGTTGGCTTTTAGCTCATGCAGTAGAGGCTCATGAACGAAGCTCCAGAGACCCCAGGTTTGATCCCGCTTGCCAATGACCAGGGTCTGTCAGTGTTACAATTTTTTTTTTTTAAACCAGTACAGATAGCTTTATACATATAAGAAGATAATAATCCATGCCTCTACAGCTATAAATGAGGGAACAGTAATGAGGGTTATAAGGAGGCACCACAGGTGGAAACTTGATGTGTAAAGTATTTAGTTAAATTTGGACAATTTAAGTGGAGGATAGAAACAGGAACTCAGCCACTGTGGGATGTACACATTGTAGTAAAAGTGGGTGTGTAGCTATGTGTCCGTATAAATATAAAACTTGGCAGTGTGATAAGATGGACAGAAATGTTCTATCTGAAGCAGTTAAAATCCTAAGAGGTATTTCCAACTCAGTAACAAGTTTGAAATGTTTATGAGCACTTGTAGGGATGGTATTTTCAAACCCAATAGAGGAGCAAAGGAAGTATCTGAACTAGTGTCTTCAGGACAGATCCTGAGCTGCCATTCCTCAGCAAGTAGAGCCTAAAGCAGTGCATATATTGGTGTTTCTGCTGTGTTACTGACCCAAACCATGGGGACTTATGCTGAGCCACCCAGTCATCCATGCAATGGATTTTAGAGTGCCTCTGACATGGGGAAGCCCTGGAATACTCAAGCCTTTACATTACAGTTTCTCAAGCAGAAATTGCAAAATCTTCTGACTGAGAGCATGGATTGGACTTGGCGGTATATCACTAAATCTAAGGAGGCCTGTTAGGGGACCAGAAAATGAACAGCAGAAAGGTGAATGGGGGAGGAATGGCACTAACAAAATCTAAGGTGAAATGAATAGTGCAGCTGATAGTACTGAGATGGATGGCAGGAGGCAGAGTCAGGGATCAGGGTCAGAAAAATTGGGGAGAATCTAGTTGGGCTTGAAGGAGCAAAAGATCTATAAGGATGGGGAGCTATAGGATACAGAGAAAGGAGGTAAAGAGAAAACCTTACAAGCTTGGAGTAGATTTATATAAGCAATGGAGAAGTCTGATGCAAGAGGAGACTGGAAAATCAAAGTTGTGTGTCGCAAGAAGTAAACGCAGGAGGATTTATTGAGGAAATATGGAAGCCCAGCATCAATGTGAAAGCAATTTGCATGGGCCCCCTGACAAAAATTGAAATGGATAAGGAAGAAGTAGAAGCCTTCTCTCCTGCAGAAATATAGCATGGCAAGAGTTGTAGTTTAAAATACGGCCACATCTAAAACCAAATCCAAATTATTTTGGACGTGGAGTCCTGTATTAACATAAAAGATGAAAACCAGAATCTTATCTGGCTGCTATATTCCCCATTAAAAGCCAGTTCCAGGAAACACACTCCCACGCTTCAGGAATCCTAGATCCTAGGAAGCCTTAATTAAGACTGCAGATAGGAGCTCTGGAGATGAAGATTGATATGTTTCTGATTCTGGGTGCAAAGTTTAAGAAGAGGGCATTTTCTATGGCTAAGCTGATCACTCAATCAACACAGATGTGGGAAGGAGTCTGAGCTCAGCTCTGCTGTCATTAGGTCTTTACACCATGGGAGTACAGCAGGCTGTAGTTCTGCATGACAGCATTCCCAGCCAAATTGTTAGCTTGATGAAACCTTCACTAACTAACAGGGCCGGCTCTAACATTTTTGCTGCCCCAAGCAGCAAAAAAAAGGGCCGCCCCGCCGAGCCC
>NW_020664393.1:22473792-22536640 GCF_002925995.2 Terrapene triunguis
ATTGGCCGCCCCTTACCAGGTGCCGCCCCAAGCATGTGCTTGGTTGCCTGGTGCCTGGAGCCGGCCCTGCTAACTAAGCATGTCTTCTCCTTTCGTTCATTACTTTGCCAGTCCAAAAGCATACAACTTCCTATACTAAAGAACAGTTAAAGCCATCCTTTATTAGAATAATCCAAAATTCAGAGTACCATTCTAGGAGTTTTGGCCACAGAACTTAAAGCTAATGATGTGCTGTGTGCTAGTGTATCTGGTCATCACTGGGGTTGCACTAATATAAGTGAGGTGTGCAATGTGGCCTTGTATGGAACTCGTGTTAAGGTGCTCGGCATTCACTTGTTACACAGCATCTACTGAAACTTGCCTAGCAGGAAAAGATCCAAAGTAACTTGGTATAAAATCCATAAGAGCATAAAATCAGTTATAATAAGTAGTCTGATGGACAACAAAAGATCAATTTGTTTGGCTTAAAACCAGTTATTCACATGTAATTTTAATCAAAGTTTAACTTACTGTTACCTCATTTTTTTAAAAAAGAAACAATTTATTTTTAACTGGATAAAGTTGCCCTGGGAAATTAATGTTTTCTGTGTCTCTTAACCAATTCACAGATGAAACTGGTTGAAAGAGAGAAAAATAAATCTGAAATAGATCATGATACTGTTATATAAGAGCATCTCTGACAAAATGTACTCTGCCCTGGTTTAAAAACAAATGCTAAAAACAGATTATGTGTAGTAGCTGATTATTTCTCAGTCAACAAATAATATCTTTAGAGCTGCTCAAAATATTGGATGCATTTTTTGTAAAAATTTTCCTCAAATTTTATCCTTTTTTTCCAATCAGAATTTTGATATTTTTTCCAGCAAGCATCAATCCTTTCAGATTAAGTTTAAAGAAATATTGTAGATATCTATATTTAAGCTATTAGGAATAAGAAGTTGCCTTTTCACTTCCTGCACAAAATGCGATCAATATATTTCTGGGTACACATAAAGTTCACAACCATGGTGCTTTTAGCAAGTTGCATTTTTAAGTTAAAATGTATTCAATTACTGTTGGTCGAAACGCAGCTCAAATTGGAGAGAAGTAATGCTGGCACCAAAATGATGGCTTAGTCTAGCTCCTCATAGGCAGCCAGGAGTTATAACCCTGCAATATGAACACTGGTCATTTCTATTGAATGGAAATTTAAAGTACTAATTTAAATGTGGATGGCTTAATTGGAGGATGGAAACTGATTAATCATTTCATCTCTGGAAAAAAAAATCTTTCTTGTTGCACTTAAAATCCTTTTGTCATCCTATCTTATCTAAGTGATTCACCAATCAAGCCTGACACCTTTCCTGCACAGATTGTTCTTTTTGTCTTTTACTAAAGCAAAAATGAGGTACTTTTTAAAAAATCTGTCTTAAAAGTTCATGTCACCAGTCAAAATAACGCTATCACTTCCGAAAATATTTTCATTTTCTGACATGTACCGAGGTTCCATAAAGTGGTGCTGACAACTCCATCTCTCACATTCCACAAATCTTATCAAGATATATCATCAGAAAACCACACAGGCTACATCCGGGCTCTGACAAACCTGAAACATGGCCTGCCAGCCACAGATAAGGTTTGAAATGTTGGTCAATGAAAAGGTGATAACAGTAACAAGGATCAAATACATGTACAACTTCACCTTTAGACAGCTGTGGTTTTCAGCTGAGCCACTATGTAAAAGATATTGTTGCTCTGCCTTAACAGATATGCCAACTGGCTGCTAGAGAATATGATACCCAAAGGATATTTAGGACAATAGTCATAGGCAGCCTTTATTTTGGCATTTCAACAGGGCAAGACAGCAGCATTGTACTAACTTAAACAGTATCCGTAAACACAGAAAACTCTTGAAGAGGTTTGACAGACAACAACTTGACACTTTGTTCAAGGGATCAAAGGATTAAGTTGTTTTATTGTTTAAAATGAACTGAAAACTGCAAAACATGTGAGTAGAAAAGCATAAAAGCAGCCTTTCCCCTCCCCACCCCAAGGCGATTTTGACTTTTCAGGCTAATTTTGTCTTTATAGAGAAAATTAAAAATAAAGGCACAAAAAGCTGAACCACAAAATATTAAACTGACTCTTTAAAAAAACCCTCATGATTTAAACATGTACCTACGGTTCTTAAGACAGAATTTATAATCATTTGCTTAATGGTACTTCCCCCATACCATCCATTTTCAAACAAAGCTTAGTTTATGGCTATCATAAGAGATTACGCTCCCTTACAGTTGCAGTATTTCTTCTATAATGATTTATTTTAAAGGGTTTCACCATGATAGCTCTCCAACTTTGTTCCTTCCTGTATATCACTGTTCAGGGTCAAAAGCTGGAAAAAGGGCTAGTCCCAGAGGCCTAACATATTTCACCAGTGGAGACTCTGGCTTTTCACTTCTCCTTCTCTCCTCATCACTTTATTCTTAAAGAATAACAGATGTGGAAACATTTAGAAAAGAACTAATTGAATTTCACATAACACAATTTAGCATTGTTTGAGGAAGTACCTAAATCAACAGCACATTTTCTGAAAGGCCCAGCGTTGCCTAATTAGAACACCAAACGTGTGACTAATTGGCCACACTTACACCAAAGGCTCTGTTGCAGATGAGCTGTTGCCTATTCATCTTAGCTAAACTTAGTCCATTGGTTTGGCTGTGAGGTAAGTGTGGTTGTTTTAAATGAGCTGTGCCAAACATAACGGGAAAACTCTGCAATAGTGATAGAACAAATCCATGAAAAGCAGAAGAGTAATCGGAATGCTTACACACTGGCAGCACCTGGAGGATTACCAGGAGGTTATCAGCACATAAATTATTGGCTTCTTGGTGCTCTGTAATTGGGACACTTAATAGCCTGCTCTTTATCATGTCTACTCCACTGTCTTTAAAAGCTTAGCATCTAATTAAAAAGTAAACCAATATGATCAGGCTCCACTTTGCCCAGCACTTGCCACTGCCAGATCTGCTTTTTGCATGCAACAGGATGTTTTCTTTCTTAATCCCCCCACCCCTTTTTTAATGCAAAGTATGGTAAGCATATTTAAGAAACTTATTTAAGAAGCATATTTAAGCAGAAGGAGAACAGCATGCTGCCCTCTCCGTATTTCTGGAATGTGGAAGTTATGCTTTGAGGATTCACACAATATTCTTTCAGAAAGCCCCATAGCTGGCTGCCAAGGTTTTGGATGGTTTCTTTTAAAAGGGATTATCAATTTGAAAGTAAACAATGAAGCAATGGGACTTGGGGAGGGGTTTAGATGATTTCATGCATCCCTGACAACAATCCCAATTTGGGTAGAATCATCACAAGTGTTACAATTCCAATTCTGGCCAGGGTCCCAAGACCATTGGCATAATTTTACTGATGTCATACAATACTCACCTCCTATATGCCTTTGGGGATCATGTCTGGGGTGGTGTTTAATAGCTGCTGGTCAGGCAGGAGATGGGTAGCTGAGACTTCTCTTCCCAGCCAATCCACTCGAGTCTCTTGCTACCTTGTGACTTGCCCCAAACCCAGCCACTCCTGTTTTGGTTCTTATTGTCTCATTGCACGCAGAGCCATAGTGAGGTAGAAGACTGGGAGGTGGTTTGGTCTGGTGGATGAGGAACTGCACTGGGAGTGCAGGAGAACCAAGCGCAGCCACTGACAGTCTGACCTTGAGATAGTCACTTCGCCTCCCTGTGCCTCCATTTCCTCTCCTTCCCTTTGTCTGTTTTGTCTACATACATTGAAGTTCCTTTGAGCATGTACTGTCTCTTTTGTACAGTACCTAGCGCAGTTGGGCCCCAATCTCACCTGGGGCTTTTAGATGTTTCTGTAACACTAACAATGAAGAGCAAGTGAGAGACTTCAGCAAGCTTGATGGGGAGAGAGGGCTCTCAGTCATCCCCCTGCTTGAGGAATGTGGATTTCCAAGGCTGGAAATCGATGAGGGGACAGGAGAGAAGGGGAATCTAAGGACAATGAGGAGAGAAACAGGAATAAAGGAGAGAAATCTGAATGTGCACACAATCCTCGCTGGTGGGAATTGAGTATAATTAAAATCTATTTTGATATGAAATATTGGTCATACTTCATCCCATTTAATGTTTTCCATCTCTTTGTTGATTCCCCCCCCCCACACACACACACACTTTAAGAGAAATATTGTCTTTTCACAAAATCTTACCGCCAGTACAAAAAAGGGGTGGATCCTAAGAACCTCAGCACTTCAACATAATCTGCCTGTCAACAAGCTACTGTCTAGCTGCCACAATAAATGAATTAAGACAAAAAGAAAGGCAAAGTTCATGCACCAGTTAGACATGTCCTACTGAGCACACTTGGTGGCAGCCCAAGGAACTGCAATGCCGAAAGCCAACCATGTGTACTGTAAAGGAAAAGCCATGGTCTTGACCCTTCAGATACTTTAATCCCTAGACAGAATTCAATTTTTATTTTTTGTAATTTCAATGGATAATATTGATGTTTGTTTAATTTTTTACTATTTTTTATTTTAAATTTTCTTAAATGCCCAAAATTATGGGTTTTAAGCATTTTTTCCATTTTTATTTATTTACATTTTCACAGCTGCAGGAAATTATGGGGGTCAGACAATGACAAGGGAGTCAGATAATGATTTAATGAGTAGACACCGAGATGCAAAAAGTTAAAACTTTATAACCATTAAAACACAAATTGTCAATATCCTATGTCAAAATACACAGCGAATATAGCCATAAATCAAACTCAAACAGCATTTTCTTACTTTGCCTATCTGTGAATTTTCATTTATTAACAATGGAAATATTTTTTTCATCAATTTGGGTATCTATGGTGAAATCTGTTTATTGATATTTACTAATATCAAGGGATATAATACATAGGGGAGGGATAGCTCAGTGGTTTGAGCAGTGGCTTTCTAAACCCAGGCTTGTGAATTCAATCCTTGAGGGGGCCATTTAGGGATCTGGGGCAAAATCAGTACTTGGTCCTGCTAATGAAGGCAGGGGACTGGATTTGATGACCTTTCAAGGTCCCTTCCAGTTCTATGAGATGGGTATATCCCCATATATTATTATTAATAAAAATCTAATGCTTCCAAACCTACAAATAAGAAACAACAGAAGTAACGGGCAGTTTACTTGCCAGCAATTAAGAGTCCCCTATGGCAGAACTTTTATTTTACTACTTTTTGAAATTTAAATAACTAATTTCAGTTGCTCACTTTTACAACTGAAGTAACTGGCAAACAACTTGATACTGACAAGGTTAGTAAAATCAAACTGTCTTACCTTTAAAATGATGGCAGGAAAGATCTCAAATTCCTAAACAGGTATATTTTACAGTAACTCCACTGCCAAGCAACTTTAAAATGTGTTTTACTTACCAAAAAACAATGTTTTATTATCCTTCTGTTGACACCGCAACTTACAAACATTTCCCCCAGATTTGTAAAGACAACAAGTGGTAGAAATAGATATTTAAAAACGTGTAATAATCTGCTGTATCAATTTGCAGTTTCGTGCAAATACTAAGAATAAGTTAATATTTGCAAAATAGACAAAACACTAAGGAAAAGAAATTAATTTCAGGTACATAAGTTATTAGAAACTTAAAACAATATTATGTTACTTTAAAATATTTACTTAACACACTCATTAACAAAACCCCAAGTAGTAGCAACATATATAACAGCCTTTAGATGGTTGACATGTTCTGCAAGTGATGCCTCTGAATCTGTATAGGAGAATTATTTTCATTATATATCAGTCTCTGGCTCAATTTATAAAGGCCATATATACTCCTCATACACTAGCCAGTTCCTGTCTGAAAGAAAGCACAAACATCCACTTTTGTGCCCTCTTGGGTAAGCATGTGTCCCATCTGTAATGCCTGGCAAGGAATTCAGTCCTGTGCAAGAGTTTCTGTGCATCAAAAACTGACTAGATTTCAGTGGGGTTACATCTGGGAGCAGTAGCACACTGGAACAGTGCTGCTTGCAGCACTGTGGCTTCTGTTAAACAGATGCTTACTCATATGTTACCAGTAGGTGACCAAAAATGACAAACCTGTCAATTGCACTTTAATTTCAATGATTTATTTCAAATACAAGCAAAATATTGTGCTGCTAGTCACTCTTATGGTCCGAATCTCTGTATTGTAGTTTGGTAACTTGCTGATGCTTTGATATGAATGCATCATTGCGATACTTGCATAACATGAGCCTGTTCAAACATGATGACATTCTGCCAACTCGCAACAGTTCAGCAGGGTTAATCAATACTTCAAGAAATTTTAAAAGGAAGCTTCCAAATAGGACAAGAAAGATATGGTGAATCTCCTTAACAGCTGGTGCCAGTGATTCATTTTCCCCTTTCCCATAGGATTCAAAAACCCACTCTACCTTCTTTATTCATCTATTTTGCATATTATTACTCCTGGGGGAATTCTGTGCCACTGCGCAATGCAGAATTTTGCAGAAATTAATGGGTTTTACGCAGAATTTCCTTTCCCTCACAGAAATGGGCTGCAGTGCTGCTGGCTGCTACTGGGGGCACTGAACCCAGGAGAACCCAGCTCACACATAGAAGACACTGCCCCGGGGAGAAGGAGGGAGCTAGAGGGTTCCCAGCAGCTGCAGTTTCCCATCCACCCTGAGGGAAGGAGACGACAGTGCGCAGAAAACTGGGACCGAGCATTAGACTGTTTCTCCCTCCTGGGCTCTAAGGAGTAGGGTGGGCTGGAGGGCGCCCATGGCTGGGCTCTGTGGGATGGAGTATGAGTGTGCTGTCCCCTGGCTTGGCTCTGCAGGGGAGGGGGCAAAGAAGCAGGAACTGGGTTGTTGTAGGGGTTTCTTTAACTCTGTACTCCTGGGAGAAAGTTTGTGTGTGTCTGTATTGTTACAGACATACTTGCTGACAGGTATTTTGAAATAAATTACCAAAATAAATGAAACTGGCATGATTATATAGTGTTATTTTGACAAATAAAACTTGCAGAATTTTAAAATGTGCGCAGAATTTTAATTTTTTTTTGGTGCAGAATTTTTAATCTTTTGGCACAGAATACCCCCAGGAGTAATGGCATATATGTAAAAGTATTATAAAAAAGACCTAATTTTATGTCACAAAGCATATGGTCTGAAACTAAACCTCGCTCCAGCCCACAGCTAAGCAGGTCTTTTCCTGAAATTGCTACTTCTGGCTGCTACGGGCCAGTCTGATGCCAGGCACTAAACTGACAGCAGAGAGACTGTCTTTTCCATATACTCAATGCTCTGCCTGATGGAACCCAGTCAGCATGGAGGGGAAGGAAGAAGCAGTCTGACACAAATGTAAGAGTGTGAGGAGCAGAGTTGGGGGACAGGAGCAGGAGATAACAGAAGGGGGAATGGGATAGGCTGGGGAGAAGTGCAGGAATAGAAGCAGAGGGTGGGAGAGAATTATTAGCCTTTGTGAAGCACTCAGATGCTGTGATGAGCACTACTAAAAAGCCCCTGAGGAAATTAATACTTTGTCATTCTGTGCACGGCTCAGATATAATGTGCAGTAAATAAGGACTGGGGTCACACTGAATGATGAGCATAAAAATAAATATTGATTGTTGTCCAGTGAGGGCTGTCCATCCTGTATATTGAATGAGGGAGGCGTCCTATAGAAAAAATTCAATGTGGTTGTGTAATTAAAGACTGTTTTATAATGCATACACATAAGGGGCCAAAGTAAGGCTGGGCAACCTTATTTCTGGAATTTCCTAACTCTTGAGTTTACAACCTTAATATTCTTTTACTATAGTGCTTTGTATGTAATTTGTATTGTAGCAGTACCTAGGGGCTTTTATGTGCTAGGTGCTGCACCTACACATATTAGGTTCTTGCGCTGAAGAGCTTGTAGTCTAAGTAGAGACAAGAAAAATAAAGGTTAAGGGAACTATAGAAATGTAGGACTATGAGGGACCTCAGCAGGTCATCTAGTCTGTTTCTACCCCCACTGCCTGCACTGAGGCAGGACCAAATATACCTAGGCCATCTCCTGACAAGTGTTTGTCTAACCTGTTCTTAAAAACTTCCAGTAATGACAGGGATTCCAAAACTTCGCTTGAAAACCTATTTCAGTACTTAGCTATCCTTTGTAGTTGGTAAGTTTTTCCTAATAGCTAACCTCAATCTTCCTCGCTGCAGATTAAGCCAATTACTTCTTGTCCTACCTTCAGTGGACACAGAGAACAATAAGTGTTACCACCACATTACAAACAGGGAATTGAGGCATAGAGAGAGTAAGGATCTGATCCAATTGCCATTGGAGTAACTTCCTAACAGTTCTCACTGATATGTCACTTGGAGTATGAGGATGGCTCTCATGTTGTTGTTCATGGAATTCTATAATAATAGGCATTATTATCTAAATATAATATACAGGCATTATTATATTGTCTAAAATATTATTGTTCAATTGTCACACCATCTACAATGGAAATGTGTTCAGTAACAAATACACATATAGGAGAATACTTTTAATAAAACTGTACATATTAATATGAGATCACATATGTAATGCAGAATTACAAATATAGCTATTAAAAGGAAATCACTAAACTGGAAAGAGAGGAAGCAGTCTAGAATAATGGCGAAAGAAAACAGAAAAGGTAGGAGCAACAAACCAGAGATGAAGAAAGAAAAATGTATACATTAATTTTTTTTGGACAATTGTTCTTTATAATGTACTGCCATATAGTAGTTTGAATTAGGTGTCAAGCTTCACTTGGTTTATGACAAGGGATCTGGGGGCCATAGGGGACCACAAGCTAAATATTAGTGTAACACCATTACAAAAAAGCAAACATCATTCTGGGATGTATTAGCAGGAGTGTTGTAAGCAAGACACAAGAAGTCATTCTTCTGCTCTACTCTGCTCTAATTTGGCCTCAACTGGAGTATTGTGTCCAGTTCTGGGCGCCACATTTCAGGAAAGATGTGGACAAATTGGAGAAAGTCCAGAGAAGAGCAACAAAAATGATTAACAGTCTAGAAAACATGACCTATGAGGGAAGATTGAAAAAATTGGTTTGTTTAGTTTGGAAAAGAGAAGACTGAGAGGGGACATGATAACAGTTCTTACATACATAAAAGGTTGTTACAAGGAGGAGGGAGAAAAAAACTTTTTCTTAACCTCTGAGGATAGGACAAGAAGGAATGGGCTTAAATTACAGCAAGTGAGAGTGTGGTTGGACATTAGGAAAAACTTCCTAACTATCAGGGTGATTAAACACTGGAATAAATTTCCTAGGGAAGTTGTGGAATCTCCATCATTGGAGGTTTTTAAGAGCAAGTTAGACAAACACCTGTCAGGGATGGTCTAGATAATACTTAGTCCTGCCATGAGTGCAGGGGACTGGACTAGATGACCTCTCGAGGTCCCTTCCAGTCCTATGAGTCTATGACATCCCAAGTGCCTCTCAGTGGAGCTAGAACCTTATATACAGTTGGAAGGTGATTGTATGTTTTTTCTTACACTAATTACAGAGCAGACAGCTTTATGACCCATGTAAAGGGGTACATTTTCTATCTGCAGAAATAGTTTTCAGGATCAGATCTTAAATACCTCTTCAGAAAACACAGACCCCGTCTACACTAGGAAAATGACCCATGGTGGACAAAGGAATGCAACAGACCTCTCAAACAGGGACGAAAATGGTTTTGCCTTTAGTGTAGACCAGGCCAATCATTTTCAACACCCATAAGAGAAAGTATGCCCCACTCCTTTTTCAAAGGTTGGGAACGGGAGGGGAGAGAGTGAGGATTTAGCACATTCTTTGCCATGCATATTGAAAATGGTTCAGCTTGTCTACATTAGCAAGGCTAAACTGTTTTCAACCAACGTTAAGACAGGCTGGGGAAATGTTTGTTTTTGAAAACTATTCTGATTACATCATGCCCTGTCCAAACTAGGGAGAAAATTGAGCTGAGGTAATTTTAAGAAATGGGTTTTAAAAATTGTTTCATAGCAGGTCTTTTCTACATTTTGGATAAAGCAAAGTGTCCACTTCTTCTACCATGCACTCTATGTAGTATGTGTGTGGGATAAGTATAGTAAGTGCCATTAAAATTGTTTACAACATTGCAGTATTTACCTTTACTGTGGTGTTTGAAGTTTTCTCTATGCTTAAAATTGGAAATATCATGGTAACTTTACTACTGGTGGTAGTTGTCCAGAGTTTAATGTCACCCACTGTAAAGATGACAGATTTAGAATGATGCCGTCCTCATCCAGTAAACTGGAAATGTCTTAAGAATTGCACATCTTCTGCATATTTTGCATCTCTCTCAGAAGCATTTCTCCCAATAAAGAGAGCAGATGTTGTGGTTTGGTATGCCTACAAAAGTACATATTTTTTGGGCGGGCGGAGCTGGTTGTTGCTAGGGAGATAAGCCCACACGATTAGAAACACAATAGTAGAACTCCTTGTATCCATCCCTTTTTTTTTTTTTTTTAACAGCTGAAGCCTTGATATTGATAAACCAGCCAGGAGACACAGTCATATTCATAGATGCTCCAGAGATCATTTGGCAGAAGATGTCTGAAGGGCTGCGTGGCTTGCACTGTGGAGAT
Source organism: Terrapene triunguis (assembly GCF_002925995.2). Classification (NCBI taxonomy): domain Eukaryota; kingdom Metazoa; phylum Chordata; order Testudines; family Emydidae; genus Terrapene; species Terrapene triunguis. The sequence goes on from NW_020664393.1 coordinate 22,484,427, forward strand.
AAAACCTGTGGTGATTAGCATCTCGAACCCACTGTTTACCAACTATTAGAGTGGGGCCCTTTTATATCCTGGTGCAAATGCCAAAACCATTTATAATTTTTCAGAATTTCAAAATCCAGACTCATTTGTGATCTCTCTTAATTATTAAAATATATATAACTTAACCTGCATAACTTGATGTTTAGCCATAGTGCTCTCCTGGGTTAACAAGTGTCAGATTTTTTTCCCCTAAAGCAAAATTGCAGTAGAATTGATTTATGAAACACACTTGCCTTTTACTTATTTTATTCCTCATTATTCATATTCAATGTTGCCCACACTTAACCTTTTGACTCTAATTCCTTAATCTGAATGATGCGCGCACACACGGGCTTTGTTCTTTCTGACAAGCCTTATTTTTTATCTCTGTCATCTATTTTTTCAGCCATTAGCTGATCTTGGGCTCTCTGTATCTCTAATCTGTTTACATTCTTCTTCATTATTTAGTGTTAGTGTAATTCTTTCAAATCATTGAGCTATTTTCCCCTTGTTTCTTGCCCTTTGCTTTTTCATTCTCTGAGCCAAATCTCTGTGACTACCACACTTTAGAGAATAACAATAACTTCAGTCATGGAACTGCTTAAAAAAATACTATGTGATGAAGGGTAAAATCTGCCCTCAGATGCTCACATACATAACTGAGGACAGGTTTGGAGCCTCTGACTAAGAAAGTGGAAACTTAGTTTTGAAAGTTTATTTTAATTATCAGTGCCTCCGAAAGATTACATGTGGGATAGCCAGGGGGTTTATTAATGGGACATAGTTGAGGTTAGCAGCACTGTTCGCTGAAATATACTACTTATATTTGTTTGCAGAGTTCATTGCATATTTTGTGGGTTTTTTCTATAAAGCAAGTAGTTAAATGGTTTGGATTTTTTTAAATGAATAAATAAATAAAAAATTAACAACAACCCAGTACTCAAGGACAACTCTAACATAACAAGCCAATATATATGTTTATGGGTACAGTTGAGGTGGGTTTGATAAATAAACTGATTTTTATCATTAAAAAAAAATTAAGCGAACCCATATTTGTACAACGTACTCATGTAGAAGGTTTTATTTAGTTCTTGGAAGGGAATGTGGTCTAGATATCACAGAACCTTCTGCACCCATTCCCCCTATCCCAAGCCTGACCTGAAGTATTTTGGTTCACTTCAACAAACCAAAATGAAACACTTGCATTTCAGGAATGTCAATGTTTCATTTAATTTGAAAATATCAAAACTAGGGCTGTCAAGTGATTAAAAAAATTAATTGCAATTAATCGCACTGTTAAACAATAGAATACCATTTATTTAAATATATTTGGATATTTTCTACATTTTCAAATATATTGATTTCAATTACAACACAGAATACAAAGTGTACAGTGCTCACTTTATATTTATTTTTGATTACAAGTATTCGTACTGTAAAAAAAACAAAAGAAATTGTATTTTTCAATTCACCTAATACAAGTACTGTAGTGCAATCTCTTTATCATGAAAGTTAATTCTACATTTGTAAATTCATTTACAAAAAACCTGCATTCAAAAATAAAACAATGTAAAATTTTAGAGCCTGCAAGTCCACTCAGTCCTACTTCTTGTTCAGCCAATCACTCAGACAAACAAATTTGTTTACTTTTGCAGGAGATAATGCTGCCCACTTCTTGTTTACAATGTCACCTGAAAGTGAGAACAGGCGTTGCCGGTTACAACAGTGCCATGCCATCACAAGATATTTATGTGCTAGATGTGCTAAAGATTCATATGTCCCTTCATGCTTCAACCACCATTCTAGGGGATGTGAGTCCATGCTGATGATAGGTTCTGCTCAATAACAATCCAAAGCAGTGCGGACCGATGCATGTTCATTATCTGAGTCAGATGCCACCAGCAGAAAGTTTTTTTTTCTTTTTTGGTGGTTCGGGTTCTGTAGTTTCTCTTTTAAGACTTGCTCTTGTAAGACTTCTGAAAGCATGCTGCACACCTCGTCTAGATCAGATTTTGGAAGACCCTTCAGACTCTTAAATCTTGGGTCAAGTGCTATCTTTAGAAATCTCACATTGGTACCTTCTTTGTGTTTTGTCAAATCTGCAGTGTAACTGTTCTTAAAATGAACAATATGTACTGGGTCACCATCCAAGACTGCTATAACATGAAATATGTGGCAGAATGCAGGTAAAACAGAGATGGGGACATACAATTCTCCCACAAGGAGTTCAATCACAAATTTAATTAATGCATATTTTTTTAACGAGCATCATCAGCATGGAAGCATGTCCTCTGGAATGTTGGTTGAAGCATGAAGGGACATACAAATGTTTAGCATATCTGGCACGTAAATACCTTGCAATGCCATCTACAAAAGTGCCATGCAAAGGCCTGCTCTCACTTTCTGGTGACATTGTAAATAAGAAAAGGGCAGCATTATCTCCTGTAAATGTAAACAAACTTGTTTGTCTTAGCGATTGGCTGAACAAGAAGTAGGACTGAGTGAACTTGTACACTCTGAAGTTTTACATTGTTTTGGTTCTGAATGCAGTTATGTAACAAAAACATCTACATTTGTACGTTGCACTTTCATGACAAAGAGATTGCACTATGGTACTTGTATGAGGTAAATTGAAAAATATGTTTCATTTTTACAGTGCAAATATTTAATCAAAAATATACACTTCGATTTCAGTTACAATACAGAATACAATATATATGAAAATACAGAAAAACATCCAACATATTTAATAAATTTCAATTGGTATTCTATTGTTTAACAGTGCGATTAAAACTGCGATGAATCACGATTAAATTTTTTTAGTTAATCGCGTGAGTTAACTGCGATTAGTCGACAGCCCTAATCAAAACAAAACATTCTGTCATTTCCAAATCAAAAAAACATTTTGGAATATTTCATTCCATGAAAAATTTGATATTTCAACTTTTCATCCTGATTTGGGATGAAAACAAATGTTGAAATATCAGAATTTCCTGAGGGATGGGAATGCTGAATGTCACTCAGCTCTAATTACTAGAGAGGCAGCACTACCGACTCTGCCTGTTATGCAGTTCAATTGGCTGAACGTTCCAAACCAGCATGTTTGAATGAAGGATGCCTCATGCACAAAACTGGATTTTTTAATAGGAAGCTGTTTCATTGTGATGGCATCATGAGTGCAGGGGCTGGGAAAAGTTATAATTGTTCTCCCTCTATTATAGGACACCTACAATGCTAATTCACTGTCCAACAGTAAGTTTTCACAGTTTTGTTTCATGATTCTCTAGGACAATGTCTGAGCTGCTAAATTAACATCTTTTAATTCACAGATCTCCTCCTGTCATTGCTGTATAAAAGTGGAATTAAATATAATTGGCATTTCTCCTCACTCTTTTTCTTATATCGATATGTAACTGATATTAACTATAAATATCTACCATGGAAAGGAATGAAAGCTGTGTGCAGTTTGCCAGATCCCAGAATAGAAGCTTTCCTTTCTTCCAAATAGGGATGGGGAAAATAAAGATATGGAGACAATGGAGAGAGATTCACTTTACAGAGAAAAGAGAGGCCGCATATCCCAGTGTAAGTCTGGAGTAACTCCACTGAAAACAGTGGAGAACAAGACTTGCTGGGCTGCAAATAAATGGATAACCTCCCCTGAGTAGAATGAGTACAAAAGGGAAAGGAAGGATAAATCAGTGGTTGGAGCACTGGCCTAGGATATGGGAGACCCAGCTTCAATTCCTTGCTCCGCCATAGACTTTGTGTGACCTTGGGCAATCACTTATCCTCCCTGTGCCTCAGTTCCCCATGTGGGCAGTAGGGATAATAGTACTTCCCTACCTCACAGGGGTGTTGTGAGAATAAATGCTCTAAAAGATTGTGAAGTGCTTTGAGATCTACTGGTGAAAAGCGCTATATCAGAAATAGGCATTATTATTAATGCAGAGCAATGCTTACATTGGCAGGCTGCCAGGATAGTTCTTGGGAGACTATGTATTGTTAAATTTCCATAAACATGGACTCGCAGCAAGTTTTCCCTGTACAGTTCAATGTTTGGAATTGCAAATGTCAATGCAAAACTTCAGATGTGAAATGACCCCTTTATTAAATAAATAAAATGATTGGCAGATTTGCATCTTCCCACAAGTTAATCTCTCCTCCTGTAGCTATTAAAAATACAAACCTACATTATGGTGACAATTGTAAATTTCAGCACACCTTTTTCAACATTTTCATGGAAATGTAAGATAAGCTGCTGCTCCTTTCTCCAATGCAAAGTGCAGAGACACTATCTAATAAAAGCCTGTCTTTTTCCTACTGGAAAAATGACTATGAAAATACAGTCCTACATCTTTCAGTTGTAATAGATAAGAAATTCTAAAGGAGCAATAATAATTAATGGTTATACAAGATGAAACTCCAGTTGTTCAGACGCCTGTCTCCACATAATCTGTATTTTATACAAAAGGAGAAAGAACTCAATGGAATTTCAGCTGTGACCGGATAAAAACTGCCAACAAAACGTGATAAGGAAAGTCTAATGTGCATATTAATCATGTTTATAGCTCCTCATTTGCTGATATATTAGCCTAAACTCCCTCTAGAAATACATTTTTTGATCACTGGTACATTCATTTAATACAACCAAACTTAAATAGGCCCAATTAATGTTTCCAGTTTGTATTAACTAAAACTAATTGATTATGATAATCTTCACAATAACTCAAGGAACAAATGGGTTTGAAACTGCAGTATAGGTTGAGCATGATTTTAAAAAATGCTAGAAAGGTTTGAGAAATGAAACGTGTTTTGTGTTTATTGCTTTAGTCCAGCTTCATCGTTTATTACCCACATAGTTTTTTCCAACTACAATTTAGATCTACAAATAACATATTGTGAAAAGAACCTGCCTGCAGAATAGTGTAAATCTTACATATGGTACTCCTTATTTCTCCACTGGTATAACTGATATAACAGAATAGATAACTGCATAAAATATGGAATATTGTGTTGTGTTTACCTTTTTTGTAATTTTTGGAGCAACACATGTGTCTTTCATTTCCACCCCAGCACAGCCTATAGATTATCAAGCCCCTTCACGCCCACTCCTCACCTTTTAGAAAGCAGTTCTCAAATTTTAACAACCCGAGGACCCACATTTTGATTTAAAAATTTTCACGGACCCCTATGGCCCCCGATCAGCCCCAGGCCCTGCACCCACTCCACCCCTTCCCTCAAGGCCCCACCCCTGCCCCTCCTCTTTCCACCCCCTTCCCCAAGTGTGCTCCATCCCCACTCCTCCCCCTCCCTCCCAGCGCCTCCTGCACGCCACTGAACAGCTGTTCCCCAGCATGCAGGAGGCGCTAGGAGGGAAGAGGAGGAGTTGTCAGCGGGGCCTGTGGACCCCCTGGAGTACCCTCGTGGACCCCTGGGAATCTGTGGACCCCAGTTTGAGAAACGCTGTTCTAGAACATTGAATGGTCTAAGTAAGAGCCTGAAATTTTCACCTATCCCTTGTTCTGTATTTTTCAGTTTAGAATTTTGCCATATATGGCTATGTTCTCTTCTCTTTACAGCCTAACAATCAGCTATTTTGCCATGGCACTAATTAGAGCAGGTCAAACTATTTGCTGTGAACAGTTTATTTGAAGAATGCCAGCCTTCCATCTGTCTGGTCATTGCTTGACCGCTTTACACAAATTTGTTTGTTATTTATAAATATTCCATGAAGACCTGAGCTAACATCAATTGAAATCAATGTAGAGACTCCTCTTGATTTCAATAGGCACTGTATCAGGTTGAATGTGAACATATTTTAGTCTATGCATTTGTGAACTATGCTTATTATGTGTGTTTGTTGGTCATAATGTTTGCTGTGTGATCAGTGACCTTTAGAAACATGGTAATGTTCTGTTCTCTGATTACTGTTTCATTCATCCAGTCTAGTGGGAGAGGGCATGATCAAGTCATTGGGAGAAGATGGGAGCAGTTTATGGAGACATGCCAGCAGGATTAGGGAAATGTTTAGGACATGCAATTTTTTCCCCCTTTCCATCCATTGCGTCAGACTTTGCATAAGACAGCACTGCTAGAAAAATTGATCTACTGTAAACTGGAGTTTGATTTGGTATGATTGTGCCTTTTGTCACAGTTACACAAATAATGGCAGCTGCATGTGCATTCGCAGTCCCAGGTGAAGGTTGAGGTCAGATCCTTTTCTAGCTTACTTATTGCCCTTGTGCCTACACCCTGTCCAGAGTTTTTTTGTAGTCCTAGCTGTGCAGAGTGTATTCACATACCCTTGTCTCATTTCCAGTGCCAGTGCTCTCCATGTTTGAGAAATACAACTTTGCTGTCAGAGCAGCAGTAGGAAGGGGTCACTTAGGTATTTGATATGCTTCCTGTGTGGTCTGCAACTCTGCCCCCATAGAACCACTTGACTTTTGTGCAGCTTTTCTTGCCATCTTTCACCTATCCCTCCCAACATTTATTTTTGTTTGTTTGTTCTCTGATATTAGCATTATAACCGAGGATAAATCATTAAGGGCCAGATTCTTCAATGGAAGGACATGCAAAATGAAGTACTTTTCAAATAAGTAAGCAGGACAGAATTGGGCCTTTAGAAGCTATTTCAGAAATAAACACTTGTTATCAGGTTACTAGACTCCAGAAATTCACTTTCTCATAGCTTAAGACCTTATCCTTCATTCCTTACTTACATTGGATTGCTTGTATATCCTTGCAAGTAGTCCCATTGACTTCAATGGGTTTTGGTGATTATTCTAGCATCACATTAGATGTTAGATCCCATGTATGGTTCAAGGCTATATAATTTACTACGTAACATCAAGTTGTGAAGAAATTCAGTGTCTCTGCTGTCATAGCCTTTCAGAGAGAACTCCCAGACTCTGTCTTCTTGGGCTTCCCTCTAGGCTGCAACACAGCCAGTTAACATGGTTTCAGATGTGTTAACTTTCATCTTAACAGAGTTTTTCAATTGTGCTAAGCTACCTTGATTTGAGCTAACATGACTAAAAAAGCACACCTTTTCACCCATCTGTACATAGCCCCAGTGAGTCTGAACATACAATGCACATGCATATTACGTTTTCTTGGGCTTGGGTGAGATTTTTGAATAGTGAGTTCTGTTTCAATTGTAAAGCTCTTTTGTTCACTACTGCAGTACAAATAATAATAAAATGTAATTAAATATATGTATTAGCTAGCACTCCTCTGATCAATGTTTCTGTTACTTATCTAGTATCATGTAGTCCATATGAAATCAAGGCTCTCACTGAAGTCCTAATATATCTATTACAAATAACATAATCTGGGGACACAAAATCATTCTGGAACTGCCTATGTTTATATACTTACTTTAGTATAAAAAAAGGAGGAAATTAAACTCTAGTGTGTCACAATTTTACTATATTAAGTTGCTGGGAAAGTCACCATTTCATGGTTCATGTACTCTGTGATATAATTTACCATATGACAAGCTTTTCCCTAGATGCTATGACTTCATTCATTCAGTCGTTACTTTTCAAGTGATAACACTCTAATTAGCTGCCAAACTTTGGTATCCTTTTCATACCCTTCCCAGTCCAAGTGTTCACTTATCTATACAAAAGTGCTACATGACATCCTTGTTGTTTCAGGAGAACACAGTTACCATTCACTGACTGCCTCCACACTATCTAAGATAAGTGTTATGGCACATCTCCCTAATTCAGAGCAAAGCACAGACAACAAAAACTGCCCCACTACAAAAAACTTTATGGCAACAAACTCAGAATGCCATCAACTTATTGGATATTGTGTTACTTTTCTTATAATACTTCTGAATGCTTAAATATGGCCTGTGCAAGTTATGTAGTCTCAAACTCTTGCAAATATAATTTGTGTGCATGAATGTTCAGTTAAGTTCATAATGTTTATCAAGCACTTTGAAGATGGGAAATTTCTATGCCACTGTATCGTGTGTGTGTGTGTGTGTGTGTGTGTGTGTGTGTGTATTTTCCTCTTTTGTGCCAAATTCTATAATTCTTATACAGCCAAAATTGCCATTTAAATCAATTTGGCTAAAAAAATAAAATAAAAGAACACTGCAGGAATTAGTCCTTTAAAAGGGTCACAACCAGAATTCTAAATCTCACGCCTGAAATTCCACATGAACAATTCGGGTTTGATGTTAACTATCCAATTTGTGCACAAACCAAACTGCCGGTGCAGTCTGAGGGCTGAGGGCTTCTCTGCACAGTAGGGTACTGTGCTTGGCGGGGTGGGGTGATTTCTAAAACGCACTGTGTTGCACAGCAATTGGTCTACATAGTCCCTACCAGCATGCACTAAATGTTGCCTACTGTGCTACATGGCACTACATTAAAGCATACTAAGGAACCTTTAGTGTACCCCAGCAGAGTCTGCATGGACCAATTAATGCACATTTTTTCCACTCTGTGTTCTAGTCCAGGGATTCCCAATTCTTTTCATGCTATACCCTGCACTCCATTCACCCATTCTCAACTAGTTGTCCACCATTGCAAAATCTTTTATTTTAATTTCTACAATGCTTCAGAGGTCCATTGTGCTTCCAGAAACAGAAGCAATCATTCTATTCTATTACTGAGATTCTCTTGAGCTAGTGTCTTTGAAGGGTTTTTTTATGTGACTGAGTAAACCAACTTTTGATGGGAAATCAACACAAGGAATGGAAAACACGTTCATGATGACGTTCTCCTACAAGACAATGGCCGGACACCTCTTTGAGGTTTGCAGCCCATGTATGGAGACCCCCTAGGCATTGACAGAGCCTGCTAGGGTCTCCAAGACTTGTTTCATTGCACACAGAAGCCAAAAACTAACAAAACATTGAATAAAGCAACAAAGAGTCCTATGGCATCTTATAGACTAACAGATGTATTGGAGCATAAGCTTTCGTGGGTGAATGCCCACTTCGTAAGACGCATGTAATGGAAATTTCCAGAGGCAGGTATTAATATGCAGGCAAGAATCAGTCTGGAGATAACGAGGTTAGTTCAATCAGGGAGGGTGAGGCCCTCTTCTAGCAGTTGAGGTGTGAACACCAAGGGAGGAGAAACTGCTTTGGTAGTTGGCTGGCCATTCACAGTTTAATCCTGAGCTGATGGTGTCAAATTTGCAAATGAACTGAAGCTTAGCAGTTTCTCTTTGAAGTCTGGTCCTGAAGTTTTTTTGCTGTAGGATGGCTACCTTAAAATCTGCTATTGTGTGGCCAGGGAGGTTGAAGTGTTCTCCTACACGTTTTTGTATATTGCTATTCCTAATATCTGACTTGTGTCCATTTATCCTTTTACGTAGGGAACACTGAATGAATTTCAGCTGGTGACACCATATGGTAGATTAGCAGGTTTATCGTCACTACTTCTGATTGCAAACAAATGTGCATTTGTACTATGTTTGTTGTTTTTTTCCCCACTGACTCCAAAGGAGTATAATTTTAACTGTTGAGCATTTTAGTCCTCACAAGCCACTACACACTACATGTGTCCATGTTTCTCCTTAATTAATTCTAGCACATCTTCCAGTCTGTAGGTCCTGCTGGAGAAAGCTACTGCTCTATAGCATAATAGTCTATTGGAATTTCACTTTAAGAATAATTAACAATTGAGAAAAAACCCTAGCATTTTTATTTAGTTATTGAATTGAATTGAATTGAATTGGTTAGGCCATATCACCTCACCATGTCTTCTGTTGAGAAATGGAAACCAAAGTCAGAAGGTGCCATTGTTTTTTGTGGGGCATACTATTACTTCTTTCTCAGACCCTCAAAAATAAAGTTTCAACAAATATTGAAATATGCTTTAGGACAGAAATTCAGTTTTCTAACCAGCTCTAATACCGATAGAAGGATTTAGGAAATGCCAATAATGGTGGATGAGTAGCTCTGAGCTTCAAGCTATCAGAGTTCCCACCCCCACCTGCATATGCTGCAGAAGAATGGACCCAGCAGTTGGCATTCATTGAGTAGGTAATTGCAGACAAAAAGCAGAATTTGGCAGAATTATTTATTTGGGCCTTGTTGATACTTTGTTCAATGATTTTTGTCTGAAATGGTTTACTATGCTAGATTCACCAAAGCACCCTAGAACAGCATCTATAAATCACCGTTCGCTGATGAGCATCACAACTTGCATAGATGGCCCAGAGCATCACCACTTGTGAATAGGTTTCTTGGATTTCAAAAGACATTCAAAATATAGAAAACTCTGTCCCACAACAGACTTTCTTCCTAGATGACTCAGGTAAATTCTGGGCTTGATCATGTAGCCACAATATGCGCAACAAACCTATTTAAAACAATGGTGTTCCATGCACAGAAGAGCTATAGGTTGAGGATAAGTAATATTAATTGTCTATGGGCTTGATCCTGCACCAGAGAAGTTGATGGGAATTTTGCCATTGCCTTCAATGAGAGCAGGAATAGGCCTGCTGTCTATAAACTAACAACTGACTTCTTTTTCCTAGCTATACATACTAACAGTTGATTGTTACAAACTGCTTCCCAGTGTCGTAACAGTCTTGTACTGCCTGGTATTCAGTGTGATAAAGTGTAACTTGGAAAGAATCCTAAAACAGTAAGACATGGCAGTAATCCACAGTTAAGATTTTTAATAGGGTAAGAACAGGATGTATAATCTAAGAAGTTTTATTTGTGGGATTGGGCATGCCTTTCAAGTGGTAGAAGTTTTTTCCTCTGCTTTGCTTTTTAGGGACTGGGTTAGTATACTACAGTATACATTCTAATAAAGAATTCCATAATATATAGAGAGAAATGTGCATGCCCAAGTAAAACCAATATTTTTCTTGGTTTATTTCTGACCATATGAAATATGGTTTCATGAGCATAATCTCTGCAATCTTAAGGATTTATGCTCCACCCATTTTATATTTCTTGAACATTATACACAAAAATAATTCCTTTGGCTCCTACACCTACTTACTATTCTGCTTAAAAAATGGATTCAGGCCAAAAGTCTTAGTAACATGTTGTTTCCTATGTACCAAGTACAGTTTAGGCAGTATCACACAGAGGATTCTTTAGTCACTGATATGTTTAAAAAGGTGAATATGTAGCTGATCAGAAATCAACTTGTTCAGAAAAGGACATCTAACAACTTGGGCATCTAAAACTGGGCACCAGTAAAGCCATATTTAGCCATGTGAGGCCAGATTTCAAGGTATTTAGACACCTAAATATGCAGTGGGATTTTCAAAAGTTTGAAATCAATGGGAGTTAGGTGCCTACCCTGCTTAGGATATTTTGAAAATCCCATTAGGTGACTATCTGCATCTTTAGACACCTAAATACCTTCCATCTGGCCCCTACACAAGTGGTCTCTTTTTAGAGTTGATGAGTACTTGGTTCTTCCAGAGAGTGGATCTTATGCCTCCACATCATCTCTGATAATCAGGCCACTTATTAAGGTGCCTAAATATGGTTTGAGGAACCTACATGAAAGTTTTGATCAGTGTATATTGGAATAAAACCTCTTTATACTGTCTTGTCTCCTGCGATTTTTGGTGCAAATATGATGAAAATAAAGGAAAAAATCTGCTTTGTTAAAAATCTGCCAGAGCCTAAGTGTGATTGCTCCTCCCACCATGTGTTGGGTTACTATGGTTTTAAGGTGTGTGATTGGGCAGAGAGCATGTGGTATTGAAGGTGACTTTCCTTTTTCATCCTGTTACCCGAGCAAGCAGCAGGGAAACATCTAAAGGAATTAGTGCTAACTGACATAATCAATTCCCATGAGTTGCCACTCACTCCTATCTGCCCTTGTTGGGATAGGGCATTGACAGCATGAAGCACATTTCTAGGTGGAGCTGTGCTGCAAGGAGGGCAAGGTCTCCGGCAGTACCATGGAGGGGCCAGCCCCCTTTAGAGATGCCCTGAAATCCAAAGGATTTACCCTCAGTTCTCAAGACACCCATGGGGACATCCCTTGGCTACAGAGTGGGAAGATGAGGGTGGGGGATGAATGAAAAAGCCTGCCCACCAACATTTCCAACATACCTTGGAAAGTGTGGGACAGGAAGTTGAGAGTTTTCAAACTATCTTTATCTCCCCTAATTATCACCATATAACATCTGGCTATGTGTTTCTCTATCATATAGACCTCTCTCTCTCATGCCTATGTTCCATTAATGCTGAGATAAGTGATGCAAGGTTCGATTCTACTCGGGTTCCTACCTATCACTGTTCATTAACCTGTGTGTTGTTTCAAACTATTAAAACAGAATACCGTTTCCAGTTCTGGTGTCTATACTTTGGAAAGGATTTGGAAAAGAACAACAAGAATGATTTGATGTCTGGAAAACTGGCCTTGCAGTGAGATCTAAAGAAGCTCAGTCTACTTAGTTTAACAAAGAGATGGCTGAGAGGTGACTTGATCACAGTCTATAAGTACCTACAGGGGAGATATTTTCTGATAGTAGAGGGCTCTTCAGATTAGCAGACACAAAGGCAAAATAAGAGCCAATGGCTAGATGTTGAAGCTAGGTAAATTCAGACCAGAAATAAGGCAAACTTTTTACAGTGAGGGTAATTAAGCACTGGAACGATACTCCTAAAGATGTGGTGGATTCTCAGTCACTTGAAGTCTTTAAATCAGAATTGGATGCTCTGATAAAAAGAAAACTCTAGCGCATCCAGAAGTTACAGGCTTGATGGAGCAATTACTTTGCACAATTCTATGGCCTGTGTTATGCAGGTTGTCACACTACATAATCATAATGGTCCCTTTGGGCTTTGAAATAATGAATCAAGTTAATTATTTTAATATTCTCCTAGATAACATCAAGTTGGTACTGAACTTAGGGATCAGTTACATGGGGAAAAGAAATTCACAGCCACTCCAAGAATGTGTTTCTAGTTACATATTGCTGTTTTTCACACCTGCCCCTCAAGCTGGAGACTCTGCACTAACTCACAGGTGGTAGATAGTGACAACAAGGCTGACAGAGACTCTCTCAGTGATGCCATGGGGCAAGAATGCTCAGAAAGAATAACTCAGCCAGTAACTTCAGTTGAGAGAGAGACTTGTTTCAGTGTTGCATCCTTCCTGGCCAGGCATGAACCCTTCAATACAATGGAGCAAAGTAGTAGTGAAAAGGTCCCAGTTCCAATGGTAAGTTGACAATGAAGACTGAGCTGAATGGGCAACTTTCACTTCACCTGTACCTGATTGTAATACAGCCCACATTTCAGAGCTAATTATTTTTCCATCTGACACACAGTTGATGATATCTCAGTATCCATTGTTATGAATTATCAGCATCAAGGAAGCTGAATTATGAAACTGAGGATATGGAAAACTTTATACATTTTAAATAATTGCATCCCACATCATTTCTCTCCTTTGCTAATTACCATTGTGTCTCTCATTTGGGGGCTTAGGTTAGACATTTGGGCATTAGTAATTGAGAGTTATGCTGGGGAAACTTCCTCACAATATGCCTAGCGCTTTAGGTCAGTGCTTCTAGTCATTCCTTAACACTGATAAAATATTAAAATGCTATATTTCTATTGTTTAGTGCTAATTGATGTAGAAATGCTTGAAGATGTGAAAGACTTTGAAGCAATAGTTTGAAAGACCAATCAGTCTACTGTACTTTGAGGTTAACAGCTTATACTTCACAGCTAATGCTATATTTTCCTCTAGAAAAACAATACAGATGGATTTTCTGTTTTTAGCAGCAAAATCTCCTATATCAGCTGTGTGCATTTAGTTTCTCAAGAACATTAAGCATTTTGTAGTGGCTGATGAGCATAATTTAGATATGCCGACGACTGATATATAGTTTGTTTCTTTTATGTTAGAAGTTGCCTAAAAAGAACCATTATTTACATCCTTTATATCTAACCAAGATAAATCCTGAGTCTCATAAATAAGTATAGCCCTATTTGTTTTAGTGACTTATTTGAGTCTGTGAAGATTTGCTGAGCAGGGTCTCAGCTTGATAATATTTCACCATGCTAAAAATTTGGACTTGATACATTCTTGACACAAGGCACATCATTTCTCATGTGTAAGAACAATTACCTCATGTTTACATAGTATTTAAAGCATGAATAGTGATTAGATTTTACCATCTCTGGCATGCCCAGGATTTACAAATTGCTACTGGTGCTTTAAAGACATTCATTTAATGTTCTTTAATTTGGTGCCCCTTATCTATCTGCAGAAAGGTTCACTCCTAGCACGGGTGATGGGTATGAAATACAGGCCTAGAAATAAATGTCAGAGAAGGAGTAGTTTTTAACTTGAAGATAAATGTGAAGATAGATCTGCCTCCTTGGATCAGTGGGATGATCCCTATATACTGGATATCCTACTCCTTTCCATTTGATAAGCTATTCAAATGTGCCCAAAGAGATTGGCAGGCTAGGTCAAATGGCTGCTCCAAAGAAGCCTTCATGTTTGGGAGGGCAAGCTGTCAAAAATCATGGAGAGAGAAGGACAGAATGGAGAATTAGGATTTGTGAATGACAGTTATTTGGCAGAAGGAAGAGACTAGTTACGATGATGTATGCTATGTGGAGGTGAGTGAAATTCTTTCAATATATTATGGAGCTAAACTTCAGAAATACCACATAATATGATAAGTTTGGACGAGATCTTAAAGTGTGATTATACTCTGAAAAGTAACTGCAAAATGGACATCTTCTGACCCCCATTTTTGTTTTGCAGTTGATTATTAAAAGTGAAAAAAATATTTTTCTTTCTGCCAGTCTTGTAAATTCAGCCTGGGATCTGAAAATCAAGCTGAATTCTTTCTGCTTCACACATCATCAGCACCATAAACCAAGTTTCTGCACTTGAAGTTAGGAAACTTCCCCACTATAAACGCTTTTCACCTGTGATGATATGAGAGTAGAATCTAGCTCATGTTCCTGTATCTGTACAGGTGCTGCACAGCTAAGAGTGTAAAAAATGTATCTTTGTCAGTACAGTAATCAGGAAGTTCTCTAAATACCCACAGGGAGCAAATCTGTTAAGCAAGGAGAATTGACAGTTCTTCATATTCATTTTTGTGACCATAACTGCAGAAACTGTACCATTTTTATATATATCAGTAGTAGACCAGAATCAATATATTGTATATTGTATCTACATATATTGTTAAGTCTACTCTATATTGAGTTTACCTTAATAATGTAGTATTCTTTTTAATACTGTGTGTGTAATATATATTATAATCTAATTCTAAGATGAATATATTTATGGCTAGACCATTTGTCTCTGTCTGAGGTAGCAGTCTAGGCTGATCTCCTGACCCTTTTCCCTCAATATGGGTTGCGCTGTTAGCTGTCCTAGACTAATAGAGTTGTTATTTCTCTGATACACAACTGGCACAGTTACCAACCCATGTATGGTGTTTGCCTCAGGCTTATTAAAATAGCATGAAAAGTCCTGCAACTCCACCAGGATTGCCAATTTTCTGGCTGTACTTCTGTCCATTATCCTTAAATGACGTATTTTCATGTCCTGGCTATGTAATTGTTTAATGTCAATGAATCGTTATCTTAAATTTGTCATGAGTTTGCTAGCAAATAAACATAAATCCTCTGTTAAACTGTGACTGGTATAATAAACTAATTGCACAGAACAATTTATTGAATGCCTGTCATAAAGAAAGGATTACACATGACTGAACTAACTGTTCACGTTTGTGAAATTGGGTGTCTAGCTCACAGGCATTATTGCCCAGTAAAAAATGACTTACTGGCTGTGAGAGGCCCTTAATGCCTTTGCCCTGTGGATCCTCCTGGCCGCCATCCCTTTAGTCACACTCTTCAGCTGACCCATAATGCTCTTGTGAGGTACTGTTACCAAAGGGCACCTGGAGGTTGATCAGTAAGAAATGAATGAGTGGGGTTTTTTTTAAATAGAAACTGAAAAAAAAATAACTTTAATTTTTCTTGTGGGGTATCTGTGGCTGATTGAGGGCGACCAACACTCCCACAGGCTGGCCAAGCCTTTAAAATATAGCTTTAATGGAAACAGACAAATATTTTTAGGTCCAGGCAGGCTGGGGCCTTCAAGGTTTTCAAACAGAGAAAGTTAGAGAGGGCAACACCCCCATAATTTATATCAGTTTTACACAGCTTTCCAAGGTTCCAGTTAGACCATTTGGTTTTAAACAAAATATACTCTTCAGTAAAGTAGAAACAGTGCTGGAATTATTTACAATGTACATTCTTTCCCCAAAGTGCATACTTTCTCTTTTTAAGGCAAAAATGTTTGGGGCATAATGGAGTAAGGGTACATAGATTTTTCCACTCGCAGATCTTTACCAGGGTAGATAAAATAGCTTCAGATGGAAACTGATCCAAGAGGTGTGTGCAGTTTAATAATCCTTTTCTATAGTATTCTAGAGAAAAAAAGCCCGTTATGTACAGCTGCTCAAAAAATTATCAAAACAGTTTTCCAAACAATCCTAACATTCAACTTCCAGGGAAATGAATTTGTATATCTAAAATTAACTATTTCAATCCAAAGCATTTTAACAGACCACTGATGTGCTACATCAAAAGTAAACTGATTCCAATGGACCAATTGAAAATTGATTCTGACTGGTAGTATGTATTTACTTGGCTGTTTACAGTCCAAGCCTGGTGGGACAGTGTCCTTCTACAAATAGCCAAGGTGCAGCACTCTTTCCACTCTCTCCCTCTGCAGGGGAAGCATTAGATAAATAAACAGAACAACATTGGCAGCCTTTAGAACCCTGCCTTAAGCAGAGTACTGCCATGAGTGAAAGTAATTAGAGACTGTTTGCAAAGGTTGTTCAGAAATGTGTAAACAGCAGTATAAACATCAGGTCAGGTCAGGGAGGGAGGCTGGCAGTTGGTGAGGCCCAAAATGGAGCTTGCCAAAGTGTGACATTCCCAACAGGGAGAGAACATTTGGAAAAACAACTTGATCAAGTTTGATCAACAAAAATCGTTTCCTTAAGTTGCATTTTTTATTTAGAGAATGTGTGGCCTAAATATAAATGATAAAAACTTCCCTTCTTCCATCTCAGTTTTATCACTTCCAGATATCTGTTTACTGGCAATGCTTACAATACATTAATTTCTTAACAGTCCATTTTGAAAATTTTTGTGCTTTTGGTGAGGCCCACAATAAATTGTCTATGCACATTTCCAACTGCCAATAGTTAAATGGAGTTGTGTTTATAAATCTCTGGTGTGTTGATATACCTTAGCTTAGTAAAATGAGCTACTCTGTAATTCTAGCTTTAACTCTTTAGAAACTGTAAACTCTAGCCACGATTCATGAAAGCACTTAAGCACACGCTTACCTTTAAGCATTGCTTAAATGCTTTCCTGAATTCCATGGCATTCTTCGTTGAAATAGGAATATATGAACCCTGGTGTCATGGCCAAAATCTTAAGTAAGCACAATGTAAAATAACCAAATTCCTCCTGAAACATCAATTGGAAAAGTTTCCAGTGTGTTCTAAACTATTGTGTGGCTGTTGTGATCTGTTTGAAATTTTGCTTTCCTTTCTCTCCAGAGGTCATTGCAATTCATGCTTGGCAAAACAATCCCTGTGGGTAGTTTGGGGATGTGTTTTGAGTCTATAAAAAGCTTTTGAGATCCTTACGAATGAAGGGAAGTATAAGATCATTATTTATTATGATTATTCCATGCAAGTTTTTCTAAGGCACTCATCACAGTAATATCCAAGATCCTCACAAATGTTATAGAATTTGTGTCACATCATCATTGTGAGGTAAATTAGTATCCTTAAACCCCATTTTATAGATGGAAAATTGAAGCACAGAGAATTTAAGGCTTGCCCAAGGTTGTATTGGAAGTCAGTGGCAGAGTTAGGAATAGAAGCCAAATATTGTCTGTCCGATGCCTTAACCACATAACCTCCGAAGTACTGCCACAGTGGGTTACCAGATGGTGGTACACAGTTTTATAAGTTTTTTCTTAGTATATGTGAGAAGTGTACAGTTTTTGAAGGAATGTTGTATTGGTCTTATTTTTTGCAATGTCTTTTGGGGGCGAGCCACTGTAAACAGCAAGAGTTTGCTTCTTCCTTTATCCCTCTAAGTAGAGCCAGTTCTTGGTGCAGTGTTGATTTCTGGAAAGCAAGTGTTGATATTTGGGTTGAGGTTTCTGGAAGAAGAGTGCCTGGTCAAGGACTATTGTATATACATTTAAAAAAAAGTTGCACTAAAAATAACCAGAAAATACCCAGTCACTGATTTCTCCTCCAGCCTAGTTGGCCCAGTCATCAGTTATCATTTGGCAATATAAATTGGCCTGGTCTGTAAAACATGATTGACCTCTGTATTATCTCCTTTACAGTATTCTAGCAGCACAAAGGAGACAGAAAGCTTCCCTAAGTGGGTAGATGAGATTCCCCTTCCATGTGGGAATCCCATGATAGTATAAAACTAGCACAGCCAGCTCCACGCCCCCTATATCTGGTCTCCCTGGAGAAGGGGCATGTTGGGGGTGTGCAAAGATGGGAGGAGCTAGATTAGAGCACTCCAGGCCAGTGGAATGCCTCTTAGGGGGATGTTAATGATGGAGCTAAGTTGCACAGGAGGCAAAACTAGCCCCTGGCAGCTCCCAAGCTTAGTGGCAGAAAGCTATTTACATTTCCCCACCATGACTCTGCCCCTCCCCCCCTAGGTGCGCCTGAGTGTAGAATTCTCATTGGACCACTTGGGTCTTTTAATCTCTACTAAATGCAAAAGGTTGCTCTATTGTGGTTTACTTTATGCCAGCGTCTTTCCAGGTAATGACAGTCAGAGCATTATGGCCCCTTCTGAACCCATTAGCACTGGCAGGACCACAGAGCTTAGTACCAGACCCCAGTTTATTTATGGTTTGTTTAAAAAAAATTATACTCTAAAGTTGATTAAATCAATTTAATAGGAGCTGTGAAGTAAAATAAATAAATATGGAATGAATTTCTGCAGTTAGCGGAAATTATCCTGTTTGTTTACAAAGGCCATTTTAAGCTTACTAGAGGTGTTCATTTCTGTTAGGAGGCCTCATTGAAGAATCAGAGCAGCCTTGCCAAAACCGTATCCAAAATTTCACAGCAATGCTGTCTTCAGGCACTAATCTTTTAAAAGAAAACACAACTGAAGAGGACTATTAACATTTCCCTGTGGCCTCCAAGCTCTCCCACATTAGTTTTTCCCAAACCACACCACATAAAAACTCTTTCAAGGCTTTTAGGGCTGGTGGCCTGCAATAAAGACCAAAAAAGAAGAACTGTTTTTTTTTCTGTTTTTTAAAATGAGGCTCCTTAAACTTAAAATCTATTTAATTGTAGTGACTACTGCAGTAGACCCAGAGCATTATGTCTATAGTATGAAGTAAGTCAACAAGGAAAGAATGGCCTGTTGGTAAGAAGGATAATAGCTGTAACTCAGGGCATCACTGACCATTTTAAAAGAAGACGTAAGCATTTGTAAGGTGTGCTGGTTTGTGGCCTATTTTAATTCCTACAAGCACTACCATATTTAACTGAAGTAAGGACTGGCCCCTAAGCACTTGAGTTTACATTAAAAAAATCAAATTCACATGAACGGAAACAGGCAAACAATGACAGACATACAACTCTGGAATGTTTTCTTGCCTCAACCAGCAATATATTTACTGTTTGACGTTTAATAAATAATTTGTTGTACATTTAAATAAGCCAGAATTTTCAAACCTGGTGACTAGTGTTAGTCACATAAGTCTTTATTTACTTAACAAAGTGACTGTTTTTTCAGAGGTACAGAACAACCTCTGATCCCATTGACTTCAGTTGGAGCTGCTCAGCACCTCTGAAAAAACAGATCCCAGAGGGTAAAGTTGCTGGTTAGCCTACCTGCTCAAGCAGTGGTCTAAGATGACCCTATACATCTCTACATTGCTATCTATATCATGAGCTGCCATGGGGCTGCAACTCTTGCTCCCACACAGGAGGAGAGGGGAGCTGGCAGAGCTTGGACTCCACCCACTCATCCAAATACAACAAACAGTTCATCTGAGCTACACAGGAGGGAGAAGTAATCTGTGTCAAGTACAGCAGTAGTGCAGACTACTTCCCCTTGGAAAGGGAGGCGAGGGGGAACCAGCCTTCAGATTGTGACCATGACACACAATGTCTTTCTGGTTTGCTCCTGGGCAGTACAGTGACTGTGCTGAAATTTGATGTGGGCTTGTGGTAAAACCACAATTGAGCCATAATTTAGGTGCTTAGGTACCTGACTTTAGGCACCCATGTTTGAAACTTTTGGCCAGTAACAAGTACAATGATTAAAACCTGTATTTTTGGTACCTCTTCCTAGTTTCTCTTTCAAGTTACCCTTTGTAAGAGCAGTACTGACAGTGTTGGTGTCATGATATCCACAGTCCAAATGCATATAAATAGTGTTGGCACCTTACCTCTATGCTGCCAACTAGACGAGACTGCTATCTCTGAGGCTCAGACTCTCAAAAGTATTTTAGGCACCTCATGCCCATCAGTGGCGTTAGGTGCTTAACTACTTGTGAGGATCTGGGCCTGAGTACTTAGGCCACTAAGTTCTGGGACAGCTACAAAGTCTGTGTGTTCAGCTCTGGGATGAAGGAAATTTTGTTTCCCCTGTGGCAGGTTAAACTGCAGTGTTGGTGCCTTCAGAAAGGAGTCCTTTCTAGTTCTAAAACAGTAAGGCTTGGTCTACACTAACGAGGTAAGTCAATCTAAGTTACTCTAGTTAAGTTAAGTAACTTAAATCGATGTAACTTAGATTGACTTACAGTGGTGTCTACACCACACTATGTAGATGGGGGACGCTCTGTCGACATAGCTTCCGCCTCTCAGGGAAGTGGAGTACTGAAGTCAATGGGAGAGCACTCTCCCATAGATTTATCGTGTCTTCACCAGACTCACTAAATTGACACTGCTGCATCAATCGCAGTGGTACCAATTTAGCCGGTAGTGAAGACAAGCCCTAAAATGATGCATTCAGTGAAGGTCTTCAAGGGGCCAAACCTACGTCTACCATTGTGCAGTGCAGTAGCAGGAGTTTAGATGGTCCATGGCTGTTGCACAAGGCTAAGAGACAGCATAAGTAGCCTGCCTCCCCTTGCAATCCTCATTCAATAGCCAGGGGCAATCTCAAATTCTGGCTCTCAGTGGAGTGTGGAGACTCCCTCCATTTACTGCATAGGACACACATCCCCAAAAGGGGGGCAGAAAGGAGGTGAGGCCATGATCCCACTCCCTCTCTGCACATTTCCTTGAGATTCCCAGTGCCCAGGAAGGAACAGTTCTTCCCTGAGTAGCTAGTGGAGTGTGTAGCTCTGCGGAACCCCCTGCACAAGGCCGTGCCTAAAGGCCCAGTGTAGCTCTAAGTGTTTATAGACACCATGGGTGCTGAAGAATCAGACCATATCCCTCACAATGTAATTACTGCTGCATACCCCTTCTCCCTGTCTCCTTGGCACCCCAAGTTTGCCCTATGTCACATGGTACGTAAAAAAGTGTGGCATGAGAAAATTGTGATTGTAGCCGTGGGCAGGTCTCCTTATTCTCAGACTTAAATGGCAAACTCCAATTTGCAGCGGCCATTTTGTTTAAGCTGATTTTTTCCTCCGCACTTGCACCTGAGTGTTCCCATTTGCCCAGACGTGTACTGTATCATTCCCTTGCTCACATGACTATCTCCCCCTAATTTTGGCTGGTGTAGGATATGAGGCCCCCAAGTAGGTGTCTGTGTGTGGGGGCTGAGGGAAATGAGTTAAGCTAGGGGAAATGGGAATCTACGTAGCTCATAGGACAGCAAATCCCTAGTGGGTAAAGGTATCACTAGGAAACTGCTTTTAACTGTAGAGATATAGAGAAGTTAAATATCTTCTGGCATATCAAATTTGCAATCTTCAGCCACTTTAATTCTTCTAAGTTGTCTTTACTTGAATACTCGTAGTCCAAATCCAGTCCATATATGACTATTTCATAGGAAAGCTTCTAGACATGTGACATCTGTATGGATTTTGGAAATGTTCTCTCTCCCTTTCTCATTAGATATAGCAAAATTATAACCATTTGAAGATCCAGACTGTTTACAAGCTTTATGCCATGGGCAGCAATAATAAACCAGGGATCCCCGATGACTGGTAAGCAGGGCCGCCCAGAGGATTCAGGGGGCCTGGGGTCTTCGGCGGCGGGGGGCGCCCGTCGCCAAATTGCTACCAAAGACCGGCACTTCGGCGGCGGGTCCCAGGGCGGAAGGACCCCCCGCCGTGGGTCTTCAGGGCACTTCGGCAGCGGATCCCGGAGCGGAAGGACCCCCCACCGCCGAATTGCCGCCGAAGACCCAGAGCGGAAGAAGCTCCGGGGGCCCGGGCCTGGGCCCCACAAGAGTTTTCCGGGGCCCCCGGAGCAAGTGAAGGACCCTGCTCCAGGGACCCCGAAAAACTCTCGTGGGGGCCCCTGCGGGGCCTGGGGCAAATTGCCCCACTTGCCCCCCCCCCCCCCCCCCCCCGGGGCGGCCCTGCTGGTAAGCAGAGATATGGACCTTTTAGAAAGCCATTCTCAGTGCAACAGTCAAAGTTAAGATCTGAATTTGTTCTGCAAACTTTCATTATTCCAGTGTCTATCACACCAGATCCATTGTAAAGCTGTGTATTAAAATCCTACATACTGTAGCGAGATGAACTTTTTTCCAATGGCTGGTTTTATAGAACCCTGGCACCAGAAAACACATTTCTGTTTCATTATTATGACATATAAAAGTTTAATGGGTTCTCAACATATTCTTTTAAAAAAAAAATCATTAGCACATGCTGAAATATACAATGTATTGGCAAATGCACAGTAGTCCTCTTTTGACACAAAATTCCCACTGCATTTCTAAAATTATGTGAGATCATTCCTAAAACAGAGGAGGAGTATTGAAATAAAAGTTATGCTCTATATGGAAAAATGTCCCAAATCATCTGTACGATACTTTGTATGTGAAAAGGCAGCCTGAATTATTTTTAAAAATTGTCTAAATACTCTTTAATCTACAGTTCATTTATTTTTAAACCCTAGTTCAAACACTTTCATTATTACACGCTTTTCACTGTAGCCCACTAAATTCTTGTTTGGCTGTCAAAAATAATATTTAACACTTACATAGCACATTAGGTTTTCAAAGTGTTGTACAAACATTAAGTAATTAATGTTTGTACAACCCAGATTAGCCTTATAAAGAGGCTGCAGTGAGTGTATTGAATATTTTCTCCCTCTCTATTAACAAAACATTAAAGGCATTGATGTTGTAGAAACACGAAAATTGGGCATAGCTTGAAACAACCCACCTGTTGTTGATTTTGGCCAAACTATGGATAATCTCAAATTTTCATCTTACCTCTTAGTATTATCAAAAAAGAAAATGCCATGATCTTTTTTATTCTTGCTTTGGTAATTGTTTTGGTACTTTTTTGCACTTCCCCATGGCTCCCTCACATTCTTCACCCTTACCTTAGGGCTTTGTCCTTGTGGAATCCCGGCAACGAGCCTGGAGCACCACCCACTCTCCTCCAGCTCTAACAAGGAACTGCTCTCAGTCTGGCCCTGCAGGTCTTCTTATACTAGCCACTCTAGGCAGCTTGGAGGACCTCTCTACTGCCCTTTTCTAGGGTGGGTGTGGCAGGGCCACCACGCCTCTAGAAGGGGCCTCAGGGCCTAGTCAACCCGGTCACACTGACACTTAAAAAATCAGCCTTAGGCAAATCCCTTGCATGGAAATTTTCAACCTGAATGGTTAAAGTCTGACAAAAGCTCCACCTATGAAACTTGTTTATTCGCACAGAACATAGGAAGGGGAGAGACAAACAGGAAAACTGTATGAGGTGCTCCTAGGCACATGTCTTCTTAATTCCATGATTTCTCTTTATTTAATATAGCCACTCTTCTTCTTTGTGTCTCAGTGCCACAAGTGTAATTGAGGGCAGAATCTGTCCCAACATATTAAAGGGGATTCACACTTGGAGGGAGACAAGTGAATGCACCCTACGTTGTAAGCAAAACCATGGAAACTTAAAAAATCCACATTTTTTCTTATTCAGGAAAAACTGGCTAAATTCATCAAGTAAACTGTTATAATTCACTCAATGGTAGAATACACAAGATAAAGGACTCCAGTTTTTAATACTTGAATTGTGGAATGGAAGACATATTCACACTGCATGTTAAATGTTCTCCCCATAATTTTTTCAACTTGCTCTGGATTCTGTGCATTACTGTCTAATATTCTTCAGAGACAAACCAGGATTTTTTTTTTCCCTGAGAAAAGTTTGGAAGAACAATTGACTTTCTTGTTTCTTTCAGGGTCTTTTCTTTTTTAAAAATGAAGTTAGCTTTTTCATAATGAGCCTGAATTTCTCAAACTATCTATGGTTAGATGGTTGTCTCAGATTTTAGTCACCTAAAATGATTGGTACCAATCCCCTTATCTAATGAGAGCTACTCTTTTCAGCCTCTATGGCTCCATTGGAAGCCATGAGGTGCAATGCAGTGATCTCAGGTAAACATTACCGGCTCCTGACCCTGGAAAGGGAAAACTCAAAGTTCTTTTGGAAATGACACATTGTGACCTTCAGTCTGCTGTAGCACATTAAGTCTGATAAATGATCAGAAATGATGACTAAAACAAGCATCTGCGAGAGAGCGTTTTGGTTAATGTACCCAGCAGTTAACCTTATGTAGTCACATTGCATAGTGGGCTCATTTGAAAGCCATGTCTGCCTAGCTAAGAATAAACAAAGTATTGCAGCACCATTAAAAAGTTTTCTACATCTTCCTTCTGTGTTAATGTGGTTCAGTGCTTCTGTCATGAAAATGAACTAAATGGAGAGTTTCCCACACTCCCTATCACAAAGAGTGCACTATATTGCTTTTGTGATGAAGGCATTTTATACTTTCCTGAACACGTGCAAGTTCCAGGAGCAAACTATGATTTTTCATAGCACTAGAGTGGCCTGGGATAATTCCAAAACAGAAAATAAAAATCAAGGTGATATTGCAACCATACAGTTTTTGTCAGACTGTAGAAAAACAAGCATCGAACACACTCAGAATAAAAATCTATATAGCTGTAACCTCAGTTTTTGGTAAAAAGATTGTATGAGATTAAAAACTGGTTTGCAGCATACTCTGAAGAAATGTTTCCAGTTGCATTATGCATTTTGCTTCAATATCTCCACCACAACATGTACCCCTCTCCTGAGCCATGTGCTAACCTCAGAGTGGCCAAGAGCACATTGAAACAAACAGCAAGACAATGTGCTCGGTCGTACTGGCTTGATTTGTACGAGAGGATACAAACGTCCTTTGAGAATGGAGATCTAAGAGGTATGTAGATGGAATCAAGAAAGCAACAGCTTCTGCAGTCAAGAAGACTGCCCCACTTAAATCTCTGAATGGAAACTTCATCACTGACAGAAGCAAACAGATGCAATGCTGGGTGGAACATTATCACGAACAGTATTCACGTGAATCACTGTTTCTGAAGCAGCACTAAATGTGATCCCCAGGCTCCTGACTATCAATGAGCTTGAAACATAAAACCATCTATAAATGAGTTTGAAAAGGCAATCACCTTTCTAGCACAAGGAAAGGCTGCAGGAAAAGATGGAATTCCAGCTGAAGAACTGAAACAAGAAGATCAAGTTGTGCTTAAAAATCTGCACAATGTTTTGCGTGCCTGCTGGAGGGAAAGAGGAGCTACCACAAGATACTAAGGATGCCAACATCCTAACATGGTATTAAAAAAAGATCAGAGTAATTGCAACAACTACAGAGGAATTTCTCTCCTTAGTTTTGCTGGCAAGCCATTCACATGGATCACTCTCAAAAGACTGCAAGTTCTTGCTGAATGTGTATATCCAGAGAGTCAGTGTGGCTTCTGTGCTAGTAGATATACTATAGAAATCGTCTTTGCAACAAAGCTATTGCAAGAAAAGTCTCAAGAACAAGGAAAATCTCTCTGCATGGCCTTCATAGATATTACAAAGACTTTTGACCTGCTTAGCTGAAAAGGCCTTTTTCAATTTCTAGAGAGAATTGGTTGCCCCCCAATCCTCCTCAGTCTGATTTCATCCCTCCACAATGGCATGAAGGCTACGGTCTAGTATGATGGTGAACAACTGACCGCTTTGACATCTGCAGTGGTGTCAAACACAGATGTGTTTTGGCACCCACCTTCTTCAGTATATTCTTCTCTGTTGCTTCTTCATGCTTTCTCATCTAGCACCAATGGCGTACATCTCCATACAAGATCAGATGGAAAACTCTTCAGCGTTGCCCATCTATGAGCAAAAAGCAAAGTCAGACACCAACTGATGAGAGCTTCTTTTTGCTGAGATGCAGTGCTCGTCAAACATAGCAAAGAGGAGCTTCAGCAACTTTAGCAAATAGCTTTCACTAGTTTGTGATGAATTAGGACTAACCATTAGTCTAAAGAAGACAATGATTATGGCACAAGATGTGTTAGTTATTGAAACCTGTGATGCAGGCAACACCACACTAGAGATTTGCGCACAAGTTCTGCTATCTAGGATTAACTGTATTGGATAACCTATCTTTAGATGACAAGCCTAATTCTTACATCAGACAGGCAGCTACCACATTTGGTCAACTGACCAAGCCCGTGTGGGATAACAGGAAACTAATCTTGACCCGATGTGTGGTTTTGAGCATGCTGCCGTATAGTGTCAAGACCTGAAATGACTACAGCAGGCATGAGAGAAGGCAAAACGCCTTCCATGCCTGCTGTCTTCACTGTATTCTAAATATCAAGTGGGAAGCCGAAGTTCCTGACATCAAAGTACTTGAGAAAGCAAAATTGCCAAGTATAATCACTACTCTCAAACACAGATGTCTCAGTTGGCTTGGTCATCTGCATCAGATGGATAATGAATACATTCCAAAGGATTTCCTGTATGGAGAACTTCTGGATGCTCCCAGGCTACTAGGCAATCCTGGGCTCAGGTTCATGGATGTTTGCAAGAGGGACTTGAAAACTTTCAACAAGCTGGGAAGATGCAGCTAGTAACAGGCCACACCAGCGGGCTGTGCTGTGCCAGGGAGTCCCAGAGGCTGAAGAGAGGTGGTTGAGAGAGACAGGAAAGCAAAGAGGAAAGTGCCGCAGGCCTCAACTGCTAGTAGTGCTCTGGCTTCATCCTCTGGCCCTGCACCTTATGCTTGCGCTATGTGTGGGAAGGACCATAGCTCGAGAATTGGACTTATTAACCACTCACAATGTTGCAGCATGATACACAATAACTGAACTGTTTTGCTGCTTACACCATCATCTTTCTAAATGGACAGTTGCCACCATTCTAGAAAACATGGACCCAGATCCTGCAAACACTGATGCATCATAGTTTACTCGTGTGCATATTCCCATTGTATCTGCTGTATCATTTGTTTCATGATGATTTATTCAGTATTGTATTTGAAGTATCTATAGGCATCCCAGCTGTGTCAATGGATGAGGGGGAACTTTATAAAATATTATTTATTTAGTATTAAATGAAATCCTGGTTTCCATGGCTGCCAAACTCCCACTCTTTCCAAACAGAGGAATTCCTCCTCTAACACCCCTGGGAACAATATTGTAGAGATACTGCACATGCATGGTGCCTCCATGAGTCTGTGTGATGGGGAAGTTCTCAAGGGCCCATGTACTCAGAAGAACAGAGCTGTCAGATGGGACATGAACTGTGCCCATCAGACAAAATACCAAACCCTCCAGAAATCAGGAAGAGAAGGATACATTGCCCCTTGGGTTCACTTCCCTATCCACACAAATAACTTTGTTTCCTTAGGGAAGGGAAGTGTTCTGTCTTTCTCTCCTCTCTCTCTGCAGCTTCTCTACAGGAGTTATTGCCCACTGTGTGGGGAGAAACGATTGCCAGAATCCCTGCCGGGAGTGGGGGATACTTGGAGGGGAGCTCAATTACAGGAACTTTCTACTTCTTTAGGCAGCTCTGATGCTCTCTGTGTGAAATAAATATGAAGGCTCCTTGGCCTCCTCTCGCACCTGGTCAGAACAGGTCAGGCTAGTGTGGTGCTGGAATACATGAGTAAAAGGTGCTTACATGCCTTCATTCCCACATTATATGAACCCAGGATTTGCTCCATTATTAAATGCCCCTGAAGGAGTTGTACCTGGTATGAGTTTGGCCCAGCATGTCTCAATATGATTTTACTTTTACATATATGCGGTAGCATGAACAAATCCCACATCTGTGCAATTACCAGACTTGCTATGCTCTTCTTTCTTTTTTAGTTAGGCTTTATACTTGCAAATCCATTAGAATTCTTTGCATTATGTATTGTTGAACTATTTTCATGTTGTTTGAGCTTGGCTGCAACTGGGAATCTTTTTTTTTAAGTTAGCATCTTAAGCAAAGGAAAATAAACATTAAGTCAGAATTTCCTGCAGGGCAGTGGGAGGGAGAGAGATCAGATCAGCTGGAAGATGTTGGTTTCATTTTCCCAGGATGAGCTCTTTTAAATGTATATACACACACATACTACTTCTCCATTTATAAAATTTGTACAGATTTGCATGCAAAAATGGAAGGGGTCTATGTCTTTCAAACGTAACATATTTACAATGGGATAAATTCATCCTTAGTGTAACTTTTCTGCAGCTAGTGCAGTTACACCAGGGATGCCTTTATAGAAAAATCCCATAAAAATGTAAAGGATTGTTCCCCATCTTACTCAGCCAAGCAGGGGAGCATGGACTTCCCCACACATCCTTGTACTTGGTCTATATACACACACACACACACCTCATAGAACTGGAAGGGACCCTAAAAGGTCATTGAGTCCAGCCCCTTCACTAGGAGGACCAAGTACTGATTTTGCCCCAGAACCCTAAGTGGCCCCCTCAAAGATTGAACTCCTAACCCTGGGTTTAGCAGGCCAATGCTCAAACCACTGAGCTATCCCTACCCCAATCTTAGTTCTAGAACATGATTCCTAGGAAACTCCACTACCTTGGAGTGCAAATGGAATAGGGAGAGGGCAAGGAGTAGAAAGAGCCTAGCATTGCTCTCCATCCCCTCCTACTATAAGGATGAATTTGATTTCAAAAATAAAAATGGGAATTCCCCAGTTTGAATTATGTAAAATTGTCTAATATCGGCTGTGCAGTCTTCGCTTTGTTATACCATTTTTCAGTTTGTTCTAGGAAAGGAAAATGTGTCGCTGAGGAATTGAAGGGAAATTTCAAAGTGAAACAAGCACACTTGGATCTGCTGTATCCCATAAACATTTGTTTTTTAACATCTTACGGCATACAGCTTTCCATAAAATGCAGACTCAGGAAGATGAGGGGCTTGATCTTGCTGTCATTGATATCAATGAGAATTTAGTTAGTGAGGGCTGATATAAAGCCCATTACAGTCAACTGAAAGGCTTCCTTTGATACAGTGTGCTTTGGACAGGCCTTAAGGACAGTGAAAGCAGGATGTGGAGTACTACATCCCTAAAGAACTATATGCCCAATTTTGATATTGGCTACATGGTATAAACCCAGAGTAATTCCAGCGATGTCAATGGAGTTATGCCAGATTTACATCAGTGTAAATGAGCTCGGAATTTGGCCTTGTGTGCCCTATTTGTGTGCATTTTGAGTAATTTTAAATAAAGTTTCCACCTTAAATAAAATGCGAGTATTATCTGTTTTTATATATAAACTCCTTGCTCTTTATTATTTAAAATGTCCAATGTAGTAGATGAAAACATAAATATTGACTGCAGCTGTAGAATTTAATAAAACCTCAGGTTTGAGCTAGCAAGTGAAAAAAATACATATTATTGGAAACTTATGGTCAAACTTGAAGCTTAAAGGAAATATTTTAGCACTATCACAATATTAAATTGCAATCATTATTTAATTTATCTTCTCTGAAATGACTTAAGGGAAGTACACCAAAAGCTCTATTTACGTAAGCCAGGAAATAAGTCAGTGATCAGCTAGGTGGATGAAGTAATTGAAAGCTGACAAGGGACAGTATAATGCCACTATTGTAATAACACTTAGAAGTATTGTTTGATTTTTGACTTGGTTAGAAATAAATGTTGCACTGTTTTCATTTCATCAAAAAAGCAAAGCAATAAAATAAAATGTGTTCCTTTTACTGAATTCTTGATTTTTTTTAAATTGAAAAATATCAGCTTTGGCACATCTGGAGGAAAGGCATGTTACCCACAATTACCAAGATTTTGAAAAAAAATATATATGTATTAGAAATTAAGGTATTCACCATTCAGTGCTTCCAGAAGAAAGTCTGAACCCCTGGGCAACCTGTGCATTTCAATTGTCACTTTGAACTCTGGAACAAAGGATAGACTGTAAAACCAGTTTATAAAAAGTATTATGAGATACCACAACTGGCATTTTTATGACCTTATTAAACTACATTCAAATGGCATAAATTATAAGTAATGAAAGTAAAAAGGATCTCTGGCTTGATTTTAATATCAGGATCATGCTTATTAGTTTGAGGGTTTTTTTCTGACTAGAAGGGATTTTTTGTTGTTGTTTTCCTACCTTAGCAGCCAATATTATGCGGAAGTCATAAATGTCAGATTACATTAAAATATTTTTGTTCCTAGAATAACATCACTATTAAATTACTTGGGAGTAATGAGCAGTTTTTCTCACTAAGTAAAGCTAAATGTGTTAATTTAGATTCAAAACATTCCACCTCATTATGAAAGACACATTAATTTACCAAGTTTAGAAGTATAAACTAGTATTTACACTCCAAAAAGTCTTCATTCTTTCAGGAGTGATGGTCCAGAAAATTTGGGGCTTTTACAATACCCAGCGTTTGTGTTAGTAAGACATTTGCAGACCTTGGCTCAAGGTAGACTCATTTTGGGCCCAGTCCTTACACAAGACCCAATACTGTGCTGCCCTAGGGGGATGTTAACACTGCACTCAAAGGTATGATTGCAGCACATGTAGATGTACCCAAGCTAACATTGATCTAGCTAGCTCAAATAACAATAGCAACAAAGTGGTGGCAAGGTGGGCAGCAGCATGGGCTAGCCCCACTTGAGTACATACCTGGGATCTCAGGTAGGGTTGTACAGCTGTGCTGCCATGGCTTCATTGCTATTTTTATTCGAGCTAGCTAGAACAAAACTAACTTGGGTATATCTATATGTGCTGCAGTTTCACCTCTGACTGCAATGCAGACATGCCCTAGCTGGCTGCCTTAAGCCCAAAAATAGCTTAGGGCAGGTCTACAGTACAGGGGAAAGTTGCTCAAAGCTACACAGTTTGAGTTGCTTTAGTAGCATCGATCCACTGGTAAGTGGAGACAAGCCCTTAAATCTGTTGGCCTGGAGGAGCCAAGCAGCAGAGATCCCATCACAAGTGTGATCTTGTGTTCTCTTGTATGCCAGAGAGTTGGGTTCTCTTGCAGGTTTCTGAGGCTCATCATAGCTAGGGAAGTAGCATGTGAGTTGGCCAATGGCAAAATTATTGGTGAAATTGCAGTTTGCCTGTGTAAAGACTTCAGTACTTGGCCCAGTGGAAGTTTTCTTCGAGCAAGGAGTGTAGAATTGGGCCTTTAGGCTCTCCTTCCTTTATAGAAATTCCATCCTTTAGAAAAAGGCCTGTACTTGAAACGTCCTGTGGTATATTAGAGAATGTGCACCAGTAAGTCCCCCAAATATATTTTAAATATTTATTTAAAGTATTTTAGATTTTCATATGGCCAGATTGTCCCTGCCCTGGTGCGGGGAAAAGGACCCAAGAATCTCTCTCCGTGCCCATTCCCCTCATCCTCCATGTTCCAGGGACAATACCATCCCTGTGCTGGAGGGCATGATGTTCTGTGCTCCTCTAGGCTACCCCCACACACACCTCTTTTTTACACCTGTGCATTGAGCTGCCTGGTCACAGAGAGGGCAGCATGCTGCACCAGCCCCTCCCCTTCCTTTCTTTCCCTCCAAACATGAGAGAACTAGAGAACATTGTACCTTCCTCAGGCACAATCCCTGACACAGTTTGTCCAGTAAGGGGTAGCTTTGCCCACCCTTCTGCAAAGGCCACTGGCTAAATACCACAGTATGGACAATAGTTTGTTGTAAAGGGTAAATGTGGATTTTATTACACCATCAGTTTTTTTAAGGATACCAGAAAGAAAACAAAGGATGATTCAAAGCGTTGGGAAGGCAATAGTAGCCATGAATGTCACGGCTACTATTGAATGTCAAGACTGAGAAGTTATAGAATTGCATCCATAAAGCTGCCCCAGAACTGGCAGCACTGAAGACTTAAAAAAAAACCCCGTGAATCTGAAGGGAAATAAGGAGATATCTGAATAAATGACAGGAATAACAGACATTTAAAATCTGGGCAAAAGAATATGAACAAAGCTAAGGGAAAAAATCAGAACAATGTGCTCTTACCAAGATAGGTTGAAGTAAATAAACGTTTTTAAGTGAAATATTCTCATTGAAATGTACAATCACCCTTAATCATTGTTTTCACTTTTTTTTATGTTGCATTTTGTAACAAACTCATACAAGAGCCTATAGTTCGCATGAAGACTGCTTTTACATTGGGAACTTGAAGAGTGGTCTGTCAGGTGTTTGATACAAAAACTGCCATTTCATAAAATTGTGAATAAAGGAAAACTGAAGGGGTGCAAAATCCCACAGAACACTGAAAAATATGTTTTTAAATTCTAAACACACACAAATTTCTGCTTGAAAGCAGTAGGAAAATGGTTCCCTGCAGCACTACACAAAGAAAATAAATTAAAGGTGTGGCACACAAGAGACGTATTCTCCAGAGTACTGTTTGACTGACTGGTAGAAATTTTAACTTTCACCAGAAGACATCTCTAAAATTATGGTGAAACAAAATAAATAGGCCATAAAGATCAGAGAAGGTGCAAAGCAATAGGAGGAACTGGTGTTAACTTAGACTACAATTTATAGTTGATTAAACTTGACCCTCAGCTTTGAATATGACTTCCCTGTAAGGACTCAAATAATGTGTTTATACCTGCTGAAGGACATGGTACCTGCAGTGTGAAACATAGCAGGGCTGCAGCTGTCATTTTGCTGTTTGAGAAGATGTGTTTTGTATTGCTATAGCAGGTTTAACTAAAGAAGCTTGTCTGCTGAAGTAGTAATCATGTGGTATGTACTTGACAACCAGGTGGTGTCACAAGAATTTCAATCAGATGGAGTAAGATTACACTTAACGCATGGAATAATTAATAGAGTTTGAAGAAAAAAATAAGTTAAAATAATGTAACGGTGGCATTAATTAGTCACCACCTTATCCACTTTCAAATTTCTCCTTAAAAACCCACTTCTGTCTTGATGACTAGAAGACACTGCCAGCTAACAATGGCCCACTTAAGCCAAGGCTAATACTCCTTTTGATAAGATGTTTGTTTGATACATGTTACCTCATCCTCCCTCTCTCTCTCCTGCCCCTGTCTGTTATGCTCACCTCTTGAGTCCTGTTTTAACATAGATTGTAAAGTCTTTGGGTCAGGGATGAACTATTTAGTAAGTGTATGTAAACACCTAGCATGATGGGGCATTGGTCCATGATCAGGGCTCTTAAATGCTACTGCAATTTAAATAATAATAGTAATTAAGATAGGACAAGTGAAGAATCTCATGAACTACAGACGTATTCTGAATCAATTCTTAGTGTTATACATATTCCTCCCAAAACTAACGAGGGCCTAAACTACCTCACAATCTATTGATGATCACATTTTAAACTTTTTTGAAATCACTTTACTCTTTGATCATAAAAATAAATAAATGCCTAAGCTAAAAAATGTAGACTCAGGACAAACATGACACAAAATTGTGCCTAAAGAAAATGTGGAAGGAAAAAATGAGTCTCAATGATAGGACAAAATTTCTGTAGAAGCTTTTACGGAGTCTATGTGCCTGGACCGTGGCTAGATGATAATCCAAATTAAGAAGATAAGGTGGTGAAGAAAAGAAGGAATGTTGGGTTTTGAGTGTCAGTCTGAAGCACAAGTTGCCTCCATATAAAAAGATTATGATGACAATATGTTGCCAACCTTGTGGAGTAGGAATGTGGGTAGTTACATGGGTGACTGAGCAGAATATAGCAACTGGAGAGCAAAACAGAAAAGATTTGTATCACTTAGAGATGGTGCAAACAAATACACAAGAGCAACCCAAATCAGAATATTGAAGACTGAATGCTAAACTGAAAAGGGTTGATCGTATGGTGAGTTGAAGAAATTAAGTGTGAATTGTGGTCTGATGTAATGGGCACCTGCTAGCTATGAAAATGAGAGGTTCACTGAATTTGTGCAATCATGTTTGGCTTAGGACACAGATTCTGGGTACTCAGTTGGATTTTCACCTAGCAGCGTGTAGTGCAAATGTGCAAGATGCTATTGAACAGGAAAGAGCAAATCAGATCAGAAATATGTTAAAAATAATTATTGTCTTGTGGAATTTCAGCTTTAAGCACCCCAAATGTCTGAGCAGGCCTATTATTTCCAGTTCCATAGATAAAAACATTGGGTTCCAAATATTTGATTGTATATTTATTTTAAAATTTTCACTCACTCTGTTCCAAAGGTTGATGGTACATGTACAATCATTCAGAACTCAAAAATGAAAAATAAATATATGTGGGGTTCTCTGTCTAAGACTGATGCTCTCTCTCTCTCTCTCTCTCTCTCTCTCTCTCTCCATTGTGTTAAAATGTGACTTCTAGTCATATCAGATTGATATTGAATTGGTGATCAATGAGCCAGAAACACTACAGAACTTTAACAATGACAGCACCAAAAAAAAAAAAAAAGTAGTCTTTTTTGTATGAAAGAAATGCTGCATAAATTTGGTAGCAGTTAATAAAATACAAAGAACAAAATCAGTGCATAGTGTGATTAATGATGACTGTAGCATAGTATACTACCTTCCTCCTTTTATAAAGGATATGCCTTCACTGCTTTCAGGGTAGCCCTTGATGTTGCAATGATATTTGAAGGGTGTCTACAGATCTCTGGTAAGATGAATTCATGTGTCTTTTTTTTTTCCAATGGATCAGTAAAGCTGTATTATTATTCCTTTGAAATCTCTGTGTTGGAGGGTTTCCACCATCCTTAAGGAATGTGTAGGCATGTCTGATAGACAGGGTTATATAGTGCATCCATCTGTAGTTCCAGGGTGTCTGAAGTTAGTCCCTGGGTACTGATAACATGAGGTGTGGTCTGCCAGAGGATGCTTTTTATTAGTCACATCTTTAGCTACTTGAGTAGGGAAGCATGTAATTTAAGAACTAAAAAGCTGCTTTAAGTGTGCGTAAGGCATCAAAGAGACTAAAACAGAAGAAAACAAAGCATGGAATATAAGGTCTTAAACCAAGCAGGACTTCTAAATGATTTTTAAAATGAAACATCAGCGACATTAAGAGGAAGGAAGGAGAGAATGAGTGAGCTACAAGCTCTATGTAAACATGTGTAAATGGTTTTAGAGCTGCACAATCTAAGAAGCATCGCGGAGACTAAAAAACTGAGAGAGAGAGAGAGAGAGAGTGCGTGTGTGTAGATGAGGTGACAGAATGCATGCAAAATACCTGTGACACTCACAAATAGTTGTACAGTAACTTGTTCAAGGTGTGCTCAGATTTCATATTGTTTATTACTAAACACTGACAGTGCACTATGCTAATAAGATCTAATCAATGGCAGTTTTGTCACTGACTCACTGGGATCAGGATGTAGTCATTACAGAGGAAAGAGCCAGGCTCCTCAGACTCAAAAGCTAAGTAAAGTTTGCTATGTTCTTATGACTCATAGTTTATATCTTAAATAAAGCATTGCTTGGGCCATATTTGGCATATAGGGTCAGAACTGAGGTCCAGCCAAACTACACACAGTGCAGATTAAGTGCTGGTTGGTGCAAAACTCACCCAAATGCTCAGTGTTAGCTGAAGCAGCCTAATGTCTGTTCAAAATTACTCTGGATGCTGGTGGTGCATATGGCCTGAAACTTTAACCAGGGATGGCACACCATAGGAGCACCTCAGCCATACCCCTGTTTTCATGTCTACATCCTCTATGCCAGCAGCAGGGAGAGAGTAGGTACAGGAGACTATCTGAGTAAGAGAAAACAGTATATAGCAGCACCAATGATAAATGAATGTACAGGCTTACAAGGGAGGAGAGACATGTCATGCACACAGCTGTGTTCAAAGGATAATTCTGTTTTTCAGATTGAATAAGGATTATCATATGAGTACACAGGAATGGACTATGTAGGATGCAGGACAATATTTTTAATTTTCCAAGGGAATATTGTATGGCAAAGGGGCACCCTACTGGGTCACCTTCTGATTTATTACACCCAGGCAAATCCAAAGTAACACTCTTGATTTAAGTGCAGTTACCTTGGGATTACATCACTGTAACGGCAATCAGAATTTTAACCATTGTGTGTGAGAGCAGGTGTGTCTTGGGAAATTATAGGTACAGTGTATGGTGGTACAGAGTAAATAGGCTTATGTAGTTAAATATTTGAATTTTGTAAGCTTCTGATTCCAATTTGTTACAATTTAGAAGCAGACCTATGATAAATTTGTGGAAAATTGCAAAATTCTCTTTTCAATTCACAGGTTTTATTTTTTTTATTGTATATATATTTGTTCAGTTTTATGTTTTGCTGTGGAGTTTGGTGCCGAAGCAAATGTTTTCATGAAAATACAAAGATCTGGCACAGGATGAAGAGTGTACATTGTCATATTTTATTGTGGTGACTTCTCTAATACATATGCCTAATGGGGAAAAATAGATCAGTGATGAGAAAAATGTTAGAGGTTTCCCTTCTTCAGTACTGTAAACCATTGAATGGTTGCATTTCAGTCAAGAAATAGTATCAGCTTATCTCTTTCTTCTTTTTAAAAAAATGGGAGGAAGGGACATTGATTTTCTGCCTACACCTGCACTGAAAGCACTCCCAGAATGGCAGTGGCACACTCCCAACATCTGCTCCTTTCATTGAACTTAGCTGTAAATTGAAATTCCATTGCAATGTTTTTAGACTCAGTTGAAGTAAGAAGACTGTCAGAAATCCTCTTTAAACTCACCCTTATCCAAACAGGAAGCTGACCTCTAACCCCCGGACGTAACAGTACACCAGTGGAAATTTCATTATCCCCGTTTCAGCTGTACTAAGTGAAAATTAATTGTGTAATTATCTGGATGAGCGCATGTGTAAAATTTTACAATGTGCCAGTTAGATTAAGTAATGTGTTAGTGGCATGGTTTAGTGCAGAGTCAAGACTGTCTTATAAAAACTGCATAAAAAGTTCAACAAGGTTTGAAGGAAAAAACATATGTCTGAACAAATGTTTTACATGAGAAAGTAATGTAATGCGTAATACCATAACCTGACTAAAATTTTAGCCTTCCATGATGTAGGTAAATCTGATGTAGTAGAGATTTTTAAAGTGTAAGTTTAAAATAGATAACTGAATGGCCAAAATATTAAGTCACATAGCTTGGCATTTTGATCATACACATTTCTGACTCTAAAAACTAAATAGTGTGTGACATATTATTAAAACATTGTTCCTCCACTGTATAGATCACCATTCACCTATATAGTGAAACCTTTTGTCTCTTCCCTTGACAATAATATTAATACATAAACTACTATTTAAACTAACTAAAATACAGAGGCAAGATCTAATCAGATCATACATCAAGTGCATAAGAAATGTAGATGCTGAACTTGCCTCTGTCATAGAGGTTTTAAGGGATAGAGTCCTAGGAAAACCTATTTAGTGGAGATGATTTCCATTTCAAAGACCACTGGATTGTTTGGATAGCAGGATCTCTGGATGAAAGATGCTGCTTGGGTAGACAATTTTTTTTTTTGAAAAGCAATATTCTCTTTAAACAGGCATGCAGTGTACTGTCAAGGATTTTTATGCAATTTTATTAGCAAATTAACAAATTTTATTAACAAATGCATTGCTAGCATTTTATAAAAATAATGGAGCCAAATTAATCCATGATATAATTCCACTAAAATCAATGGAATTTTACTAAAGTTGGATTTGCCCAGGAAGTCTTAATAATACAGTATGAAAATCTACCTGCAGAATTCTGCTATTGGATCTGTAATGAGAAGTGAGGAGAGAGCCATTTTTTGAGTGCAAAATATCTGAGTGAATGGTTTAACATATGCACTGGTGTCAAACAATAATGCAGTCTCTCACATCTCCTGTTGGGCATTAAACTGACTTCATTATAAGGAAAAAGTGTAGCTGGATACAACACAGGCATTGTATGATTGTACACTAGAAGATTTAGATTTTGCTGACAACATAGTTCTTCTAAGTGACAGCTCAATCAACATGCAAGTAAAGACTGTCCAACATCAGAAAGAATGGGGGTTAGTAATTAGTTAAGGGGAAAAACAAATCTAATGAGAGTCCAGCAGGTCCCAATTCAAGCATTATGTTAGAAGGAAAAGGAATACAAGAGATGAGACAAGTCACATACCTCGGCAATACCATGCAAGTGCATGGAGATCTCCAGAAGGAAATAATGGCACAAACTGGCAAGGTGGTAGCTGCATTCACCAGCTTGAACAAGATTTGGTCATCAAAAATCTATAACTTAATGACCAAACTACGAATCTTCAACTGAAATGTTGTTTCCATCTTAACATGTAGATGTGAAAGCTGGAAATCCACCGAAAGTACAGACAGACATTGAGATGCCTTCAAAAGAAAATGCTTCAGGAAAATATTATTTAATGGCATTTAATGGAATTAATTTATAACAAATGCCAAGATTTATTAGAGTTCAACAATTCCTTATCTCTAAGGTTATGCAGAAAAGAAGATGGATATATCTGGGAAATGTGCTAAGAATGAAGTGAGAACATTTGCCTTGGAAGGTATGCCATTGGGCAGTTGTAGGCACATGTAAAAGATGCAAACTGAAAGACATCCTTGGTCAAACAGTACTTAGAGAGGGAAAACTCATGGTACTTGATAACACAGAGGACATGCAAAGAGCATCCCAGGATAGACAGGGATGGTGGAGCCTTGTTCATGCCTGAAAAGACATTTCATGGTATGGAATAGATTCAGAAATGATGGATTGTGTAGATAGTTTCTGAAGTGGATTTTAAATACTTCAAGTGCCATTTTCAGAACAAGGGTGGAATTTTCAAAAGACCCTTATACTCCTAAGTCAATGAGGTGTTTTGAAAATCCCACCCAAGGTCTTTATTATAAAACTTAAATTTGTATCCATGATCCAATCACATTACAGAGATTGGAAAAATGATAACTGAGGCTATCAAAGATTGGAAAAATAAAATAAGTAATTATAGATGAGAATCAAAATCAACCTCAGAATAAGAATGGAAAACTTTTACTACTATTTTTCACAGAACTTTCAAACTGAG
Organism: Terrapene triunguis; assembly: GCF_002925995.2. Lineage (NCBI taxonomy): Eukaryota > Metazoa > Chordata > Testudines > Emydidae > Terrapene > Terrapene triunguis. Next base: position 22,523,964 of record NW_020664393.1, read on the forward strand.
TTAAACTTTATCAGGGCAAGTCACTTTTTACACCAGTGCAGCTACAGCTGTGCAAAAAACCCTAGCGTAGACAAGGCCTTACTCACTAGAAACCTGAGTCTAAGTTTTGCATTCATCTATTTAGGTCCCAGTTCAGGAAAGCTCGTAAGCACATGCTTAAGTACCCTTTCTGAATAAGGATGCTTTCCTGTATCAGGGCTTTAAAGAACAGAAACAGGCCACATGTCCCAAGTGGTCACAAACAAATGTTTGGAATTGAAATATGTTAACAATTTAGAGCCATCTCTGCCTGCAGTAACTATGCCCCTGCAACCCTAGAGGCTTCCTATTTAGAGTTGCATCTATGTGGCTGACTTAACTGGGGCTCCCTGAATGTAACTGGAGACAAAATTTTGCTCTTTCTGTGATTCCCTTTTCACTGCTAGTCTGGGCTGGATTGTGAGCAGTGGTTTCCCCAGGAATTGAAATTAGGGGGGGTGTTCGAATTTACAGGGGGGTATCAGGGCTGATAAGGGGTGAGACTGTAAGGGTGAAGGTGGGCTGTATGGCACCATAGTAAATACTGAAAAATGTTTCATGACCATTTTATTAGATTTAACTCATGTTTTAAAATCATCACACAAATTAAAGTTGGCTACTCAAGCCTTCTATGAAGCACTACATCCTTCTTGGTTTCTTGTTATAATTTTGCACAACTCTGTTAATTAACTTCTTGAATGCAATGCGCTCATCTTTGGTGGCTTCTCGTGTGTCCGGTACTTCCATTCCTTCAATTGATATACTCAGTAGTTCATTCACATGATCAGGCAGAAGGCGACTTCTTTCAGAACACAAAATTCTATTCAATGATGAAAAAGAACGCTCAACTGTAGCTGTTGTGACTGGGAGTAGCAAGAGATGAATTCCTACTTCTTTCATCCCAGGAAACAGAACACAAAGATCGGGTCGAGCCACTAGTGATGATAAAAAAAAAGTTGAAGTCAAATCTTCATTCATTCATTGTATGATTTTCCACTCTGTGTTCAAATTCTCTATTCTGTCCTGATCACATGGCAGCCCCATTGCTGGTAGTGCCTCACTTCACTCAACTGTTCGTGTTTTATAGGACAGGCATCTGTAAAAGCTACGTAGAGGTTGAGTAGAATCTAGAAGTTGCTGTTGTAGATTTTTAAGAATCAAGTCTGTGTACTTTTTCAGTTGTCTTAACAAACACTTCTTGTCTTCTTCACTTAAGGATTCAATATAAATGCCTTCATTAGTCAACTTCTGGACTGAAGTCTTTGCTTCTTCCAGGACTTTTTCAATTGATAGCTCTCTGATTGATCCAAATGTAGCTTCTATTGCTGGACAAAGATCCACTACTGTTGTAGCAGATGCCTGGATGGCATTGTTTAATGACCCAAGTGGTTTCAACAGTAGACTTACGAGAGAGAGAATGGCAATAGTCTTCTCTGAACATAGTAGCAAAAGTAATCCACCAGCCTTACTACTTAGTTCCATCCCATCTTGGTAGATACTTTCCAAAGCCAGTAATAATGGCTGGAATAATTTTAAGACAACAGCCAAGGATCGCTCATGAGAAAGCCAGCGGGTTTTCCCAGGTTGGACTAATTTGAACTTCAGTCCCAGTGTATCTTCTATATTTTCCAAGATATTCAGTCTTTTTGGACTCTTGCTGAAAAAAGAATATAATGAAGACATTAAATTTATAGCTTTTTAATGTCTTTTGAAGATTCTGCAGCTCATACTAGTGCTAGTTGGAGTAGATGGCCTCTGCAGTGTGTATAGGAGAGATGAGGGTTACACTTTTCTCTGAGCAAAGCTTGTACTCCACCATGTCTTCCAGAGAAGTTTGCAGCTCCATCAAATGCACAAGCAGCCATCTGTTTGGGATCCAATTGACAAACATTTAACTCTTCTAAGATGTGGGTTGTCACAGATGCAACCGATGTGTCTTCTATAACTTGAACATCTAGAAATGCATCTACTGGCCTACCCCTGACATCAAGATAATGTACACAATGACTTAATACTTGATTCCCATTTGCATCGGTGCATTCATCAGCCATGTATGCACATTTTTTGAATGTGGTGAGAGAGTTCTGCACTTTTTCAACTGTTAAGTCTTTCACTGTTGCATCGCATGCTTCTAGCCAGTCAGTTGAGTTTCTTGCAGAAAGATAGTGAGCATTTGCTGGTCTTGTTCGGAACCAGTGTTCAACTTCAGGATGAACAAGTGACAATGCACTTAAAATTGGCCTCCAGTTTGTAATGTGTGGTATCTCTTGCTTAAATAGAAAGTAGGATGCCACAGCCATGTTTGTTCGCATGAACTGTGTTGTGTCTCCAGCATTCTTAACAGCCTCATTAAGTACTTCTAAAATTGGCTTTGAAAGTGGGCTTATAAAGCTTTCTGCATGTTGATGCACTCCAGAGGCCTGGTGTTTTGCAACCTTTTCAAGTAGTTTGTCAGCATTGGCTTTGCTGATCGGTATGACAAACCAAGCTCCTCCACTTTTACCAATTATAGCATTGGGAAGCTTTCCTTCTTCGTAAGCTTTTTTGCAAGAGGTGCACCAGTAGCCATCTTTTGTAACTTCAATAAATGGGAACACTTTGACCGACAAACATCGGGAACTGCCTTTAGGTTTTGGAGACACTGTTTCTTCAGTAGGTAGCTGTATTTGTGCTTCGGGCTGGTCGGATGTGGATATACCACTTGAACCTTCAGATGACATGTTGATATATTCTTGGTTCATGATGTGTTCTTCACCTTGGTTAGTTTTTGAGGCCTTTCAGTGGAAAAATTGTTGTATTGTTTTTTGTCTTTTCATTTTCACTTTGACCTGCAACATATAACAGAGATATGAATAAAGTAAATGTTTTGTTAGGATAATGCAAATTTAACATAAGGATAATGCAAGTTACACCAAAACACATAACAGGTCTAGATTTCTAAAAAAATATAATTTTTTAAAAAAAATGTATTTAATTTAAATTGACTTTTGAAAAGTAAGCCATCATGGGATAAGAGGGAAGTCCTCTCATGGATCAGTAACTGGTTAAAAGATGGGAAACAAAGGGTAGGAATAAATTATCAGTTTTCAGAATGGAGAGAGATAAATAGTGGTATCCCTGAGGGGTCGGTACTGGGACCATTACTGTTCAACATATTCATAAATGATCTGGAAAAACGGGTAAACAGTGAGGTGGCAAAATTTGCAGATGATACAAAACTATTAAAGATAGTTAAATCCCAGGCAGACTGCGAAGAGTTACAAAGGGATCTCACAAAACTGGGTGACTGGGCAACAAAATGGTAGATGAAATTCAATGTTGATAAATGCAAAGTAATGCACATTGGAAAACAATCTCAACTATACATACAAAATGATGGAGTCTGAATTAGCTGTTAACACTCAAGAAAGATCTTGGAGTCATTGTGGATAGTTCTCTGAAAACATCCACTCGATGTGCAGTGACAGTCAAAAAAGCAAACAGAATGTTGGGAATCATTAAGAAAGGGATAGATAATAAGACAGAAACTATCATATTGCCTCTATATAAATCCATGGTACATGCACACCTTGAATACTGTGTGCAGATCTGGTCACCCCATCCCAAAAAAGATATATTGGAATTGGAAAAGATACAGAGATGGGCAACTAAAATGATTAGGAGTATGAAACAGAAGGAGAGATTAAAATGACTGGGAATTTTCAGCTTAGAAAAGAAACGACTAAGAGGGGATATGATAGAGGTCTATAAAATCTTGACTGGTGTGAAGAAAGTGAATAAGGAAATGTTACTTAATCCTTCACATAACACAAGAACTAGCAGTCACCCAATGAAATTAATAGGCAGCAGGTTTTAAAAAAACAAAAGGAAGTACTTTCGGGGGCGGAGGGATAGCTCAGTGGTTTGAGCATTGGCCTGCTAAACCCAGGATTGTGAGTTCAATGCTTGAGGGGGCCATTTAGGGAACTGGGGTAAAAATCTGTCTGGGGATTGGTCCTGCTTTGAGCAGGGGGTTGGACTAGATGGCCTCCTGAGGTCCCTTCCAATCCTGATATTCTATGATACTTCTTCATGCAACATAAAGTCAACCTGTGGAACTCTTTGCCAGGGGATGCTGTGAAGACCAAAACTATAACAGGATTAAAAAAAGAACTAGATAAGTTCCTGGAGAATAGGCCCATCCGTGGCTATTAGCCAGGATGGGGAGGGATGCAACACCATGCTCTGAGTGTCCCTAGCCTGTTTGCCAGAAGCTGGGAATGGTCAACAAGGGATGGATCACTTCATGATTACCTGTTCTGTTCATTCCCTCTGAAGCACCTGGCCTTGACCACTGTCGGAAGACAAGATACTGGGCTATATGGACCATTGGTCTGACCCAGTATGACCATTCTTATGTAAAAAATAATTAAATAATAAAAATGTTTAGTACAGAAACTTCCCAACATAATGACCTCTCAAGATAGCAACGATGTGAGATAACAACCTTGGCAATTTTAAAAATCTTGGCCTACTAGGAAACATATTTATATAAGTTTCCATTCCCAGTCACAAATCTAGCATTCTGGAGCAAAGTCACTAAAATATAGTCCAACAAACAAATGTTTATTTAATGTGCCCCTCACTTTTCCCTCCACCGCACCCCACTCACCGGTGTTGTCCTTGGTCAGTGGAGACTCAGAGTTCAGAGGTGCTTTCACGTGAGTACACCTCCCAGGTGGGGGGCAAGAAGGCACCTTGCTCGTTCCTCCAGCTGCTCACTGTTAGCTCTGGCCACTGCTGTTTGTTGTGCCACCGTTCACTCCACCACTCTGTTGCCAATGGCCCTGCACAGTCACCTTCTGCTGCCACCTGCCACTGTGACCTCTGCGAGTTGGTCTCTTGAGGTTCCACCCAGCTCTCAGTGATTTCAGCTGAGCTCTCAGTGGGGGAACCTCGCTGCTAGTGCAGTCTGGGCTGTCTCTTCCACAGAAACACTGTCCCACAGCAGGACTCAGCACTTAGACCCGATTATCAGTGATTTCAGCTGCAGTGGTCACGTAACAGAACAAAAGACTATCTATGGAGCCTAATCAGCTCTGTCTTTAAACAGTGGAGAGGGACAGGTCCCCACCCTCTCTCGATGCCCTCAATCAGCACAGGCTAAGTACAGTTCTACTGCCCTTTACTCATACAATAAGAACAACAACATTTCATTCCCCCCATCCCCCACGCCCCCGCATTCCAGTGCTTTGTAACCCTACCCCAGCCAAAATCTATCACTTGGGCAACACAGCTCTGTTTGCTGGATACCTAGGTAGATTAGGTGTGAATGTAAATACAATCTGGTCCTGAAGCCTTTCCCCCCAGCCCCAGCTCATCACTAGCTGTCAGAGAGAGCTCATTTAGACTTTGCTTACAAATCATTATTTGAAATTATTAGATTGGCCAACATCACCAGAATGAATGCACTGACATTGTCATAAAAAACAACAGCTGTATAAGGAAGCTAGTCTATGTTCATACTTTTCAAATCTATTATATTTTTTCAGATACACATATTTTATCATACACTGTATACGCTTTTAAAATGTGTATTAATGTTTCAATTTCAATTCACATTTCCAAACAGTCACTAAATTGGCATGTAACTAGTTCACAAAACTGGGGGGGGGGGGTTGGGGAAATTCAGGGGGGGTGTAGGGAAATCACTGATTGTGAGGCAGGTGGGGTGCTCTCACAGGAGAGTAATTGGGAGGAATACTACAGGGGAATGTTTAAATCAATAGAAACGATGGTTCCAGAAGTGTAAAAAATAAATTTGCCAGTCTTTCTAGCCATATTAGGCTTGTCAATCTTCTTATTTTTAACAAAAACCTAAAATTGGAGCCTATGAGTAGAATTTCCAAATACGCTTGGCACTGGGCTAGCTCTGCTGGTATTTAAGTCAATGGTATAATTGACTGAACTAGGCCAGCCCTGAGTACTTTGGATAATTTCACTCTAAGGATTGATTTCCTTTTAATCCAAAAAAGAGTATATTAAAATAGTTGTTAGGTTAATATAGTTTGTAAATATTCCTTCAGTTTAGGTCTGAATCTAATTGTCAAAGCAGGGAAGCTATTTTCAATCTTGAAAACTCTTGCAATTTTATCATGAGATGTGGTATTTTTCTTTAAGCCTCAGCTCTTGTCTCACCCCATGTGAGAATCTTGACTTACATTTTTTTAAAAATGCAAGTCGCTAATTCTCATGGCAGTGGAGAAATGCATGAAAATGTGAACCCTGAAGCCTCAAAACCAAAAAGGCCAGTGAACCCCAAATGTAGTATTTTTTTACCAAAATGGGTGATTTTTTTCAGTCCACTATGATTCTTTTGCCATCTGACTCATAGTTTTTGAACATTTGGGATAGGTGATACTGCTGTAGTGCCTCTGCCAACAGAATCCCACTGTCCCCACTTGCCATATATTGCCATTGGGTTGGAGAAAGTCACACAATCTGGATGTGGAAATGACCACAATGGAGTGTGATGTTAGATGTCCCAGCTCTTTGCAGGTAGCTGGCATAGCAGACCTCGAGCGAACCACCCAATGACCACAAGATCCATTAAGACACAAAGGCACCGGCCAGGTTTATTGTTGACAAAGGATAGTAATAGTACCTGGCAGACCGTATGAGGATACTAAGACATGTATGCCTGTGACAATGGTCGCAGCTCAGTGAATGGCGGGACTTTCCATTCCCCTCTTGGCTGGCCAAAGACACTCCCTCTGAGACTCCATTTTATACATCAATACAAACAAGTTACGTATTGCCTCTCTGATGTGGTTAGTTACTGCCCCCTAATGTGGGCTGTTACCACCAATTACCTTATACATATTGGTTTGATCAAAACATCTCTATCCAGCACACCGTCATCCTGACCTTATCTTTAGGAAGGGTCAGTGTGTTCTCATTACCTTTGGAGGGGATGTTTGTACCATACTTGGTATCGGGGTATTCTGGTACCATCCTTCTGGAATGTGTTTGCATGAGTGTCCTGTGCCTAGCCTTTCTTAGGAATGTGTGTGTTTTTGCAATACCAGCCCTGTTCTTGACAGGTTCTATGAGCTTGACCACTACTTTAGTTCAGGCCTTAGGCCTCACACCAGGCTTTTCATACAAGGCCTTATGTCCCAGGCTCTCTTTCTACCACAGGGTGCTGCCCACCCAGAATTACAAAGCAGCCTCTAAGTGGCCCAGGACACCCATAACACTTCCATGGGCAGCAGCAGAGAGAGGAGGCATATTCTGAAATGAGCACTTTGCCCAATGTTTTCAAATTAGGCTGCCTAGAGTTAGGCACACTTAACTATGCTGCGCTACCTAAATAAAAGGGCCCTGATCCTCAGAGTGTCTAAGCACCCACTACTCCTATTGATTTCATTGAGAGCAATGGGTGCTCAACACCTATGAAAATCAGAGCACTTATTTAGGTGCTTAACTTTAGACTCTTACGTTTGAAAAATCAGGACTTGGACTTCAGTTGTTTATAGTAAAATTTCTCTCAGAGCCACAAAAATTGACATGTCTATAACATGTAACCACTTTTATCTCTACCAAAGAATATGCCTAAGTGACACCACTTCTGTTCTAGAGCAGGGGTTCTCAGCCTTTTCATAATATATATGAGACTCCCCAGCATTCATGATGACATCACATCCCTATGGCAACCAATCCTTCTCAACAGAGAGAAGACAGGTGAAGTAGACACAATGGAGACTCTTTAGTCAGGAAGTCAGACACACAGAGACCCATTAGCTCCCTGGTTCTCCAGCTTGCTGGATAAGGACATGGTTTGCATCTTAATATTACCACAGAGGCTTGTCTAAATCTGGCCCAGATTAAGCAATCATGGAATGGATTGTTGGACTACCCAAGTACTTGATTACATGGAATAATAGTATTAAAGTATTTTAGTTGTGTTTTAACACAATTTAACAGCTGGAAAGAAGGAAGACGGCCAGCGCCATATGACCAGCTGAGTCTCCAGAAAATACCATCCAGTGCTCCACAGACCACCCTTAGAATACAGACCACAGATGGAGACATTTTTTTGTATTAGAGCAACAGATGTTTTCCCCCCTGGATCCTTTTCAGAATCTATGCAGTGTTTTAACAAAAATCTGTCTGGCGCTCCCCAAATAAAGAGCTTTGGAAAGTCATGGACCCAGATTCTCCAGTCTGCAAATGCTACTTTGCGCCACATGAGCAGCACAAAGGGGTCTTGAAATGGCTGGAGACAGCCAATGGAGAACTTTTTTCCTGTGCAGGCAAACTCTCCTCCTCAGATGTACTTCTGGTGAAGGAGTCTCTGCTACTTGCTGTGTCAGCTTCCCTCCCCTCGGCCCCAATCTCCAGCACAAGAGAAAGTAAGAAGTATGATGGGGACAAGGAGAAGAGGTGGCATTAGAGAGTGTAGATCTGTTGTGTCCATTGTTCCAGTAGCATTGGATCTGCTTAACTTTTGTTGGAGATAAGGGAGCTGCAGCTGTCCCCATGTGGCTGCCCCTCTACTCTATTTGAGCACAGCTTAGATGGAGTGAAGAATCAGATCCTTAGAAGTCTTTGCCTTTGAAATTCACATTGATTTAAAGCATGCACTGTTTTTTTTAAATGTAACTGTTGTTCCTCCACAAATGGTCTTGATGATTCATCTCATTAACCCAAGTTTGCCAATTTTGGTTGGATGTATTCCTGGAGATTTCATCACATGACATAATCTTTAATTAAAGATTAATCTTTAATTCCCAGAGACTCCAGGCCAATCCTGGAGGGTTGGCAACCCTAGTCTAGTGACACCTGGCCTCTGAACCCCTTGTATGTGTGACACAACTACATCATAGCATACAAGGAAATTAGTTTATTAATTTGACAATTTATTAATGGTAGACATGTTTGTTTTACTTTAAGAATGATTGATTTCTTTGCTTTCTATGAAGTCAGGAAACATGCACCCAATAAACCTATGAAGTGTGAAAGGCATTACCTATATTATGCCCAGAAGTGAAAGCCTATAAAAAGGTTAGCAGCAAGAAGTAGCTGGAGACAAGAGATTCCTTTGCTAGGGGGAAAGAAACTAAAATATTGTCACTGAGCTAAAAATAAATGGCAGAGTATCAGATCTTAGAAAACATACCATATTTTCTTGAAGAACAGAAATATAAGACAGCAAAGGGAATTCTTTTCCTCACTGTCCCACTTTTATCCCAAAGATCTGAGGAAGTCAAATGAAAATTTCCTGGCATCCTGGGGCAATGAAATAATCTCAGTCTTCTTGTGAAACCACATTGGTGTGGAGATCGAACAGTGGTTCTTTGAGAACAGTAAGTGCTATATAAGCATCATGTTTCCCAGGAAACGGAGGCTTTGTTTATTTGTACAGAGCTATGCTACTAGTGTAATAAGAAATAAACTGCTCGAGTGGAGAGACAGACCTGAATACCTATCATGTCAAAATATGTCAGCTTTCAGTTTTGTGACTGAGTCAATTATCCCTGTAAGAAGTACCAGAGCTGATTATGGTACTGAGTCAGCAAATCTGTTAGACATGTGCGTAAATGCATTGTGGAACAGGGAAGGACTTAAGCAAATGTATAAGTGCTTATCTGTATCAGAGTCTATTGGCTACTGGATACTATCTGTACATAATTATGCACAGCCTTCAGAACGTGCAAGTTCAGTTGGCTGAATACAGTCACAGGTCAGTCTCTCCAGGAGACAAACTAGCCAGGTGGGCAAGATCAAAACATGCTTTAGTGTCTTCCATTTTAAGAAAACCCACCCTTGACCTCACTTGGCTCTCCAACTACACCCCTTCTCCTTTTCTCTCTTTCATCTCTGAGCTCATTGAATGCACTGTTTACAGTTGCTGTCAGGAGTTACTCTCCTCTAATTCCACCCTAGATGCTCTTCAATTTGGCTTCCACCCCTTGCACTCATCTGAAAGCGCTCTCACCAAAGTCTTTAATGACCTCTTCTTAGCCAAGTCTCAGAACCAGTACTTCATCCTCACCCTCCCTGACCTGTCAGCCACCTTTGACACAGTCAACCATGCCCATCTTCTAGAAATCTTGTCTTCCTTTGGCTTCTGTGATGCTATCCTCTTCTGGTTCTCCTCTTACCATCCTGATAATGTCCTTCAGATGATACTACTTATTGCCCCCTCCAGTTTCCTGCGGGGGTTCCTCAGGGATCTGCCCTTAGTCACCTTTTCTTCTCACTCTGCAATTTATCTCTGGGTAATCTCAACCACAAACACAAATTCAACTATCATCTCTATGCTGACAACTCACAGATCTAGCTCTCCAGCCCTGTTTCCTTCTGACCAAGGTAAAATCTCAGTACCTCACACATCTCCTTGTGGATGTGTAGCCATCAACTCAAGCGCTACATGGCTAAAACAGAGCTCTTAATTTTCCCCACTAAGCTCTCTAGGCTATCTCCTTTCTCGATTACTGTGGACAGCATCACCATTTTGCCTATCAAGCCCTAAACCTGGGTGTCATCTTTGACTTAGGCCTCTCTCCAGATCCTCACATCCAGGCTCTGTGTAAGTTTTGCAGATTCTTTCTGCATAACATATCAAAGACATGGTCTTTCCAATCCATCCACACAGCTAAAGCTGTCATCCAAGCTCTCATCATCTCACGTCTTGATTACTGCAACATCCTTCTTTCTGGCCTGGACAAATGCAATCTTGCCCTGCTTATATCCACTCAGATTGCTGCGGCAAAGGTCACCTTCTTAGCCCATCACTTTGTCCATGTCAACTTTCTATTTCAGTCCCTCCACTGGCCCCCTCTTCTATGTTGCATCAACCATAAGCTACTTGTTTTCACTTTCAAGGCCCTCCACAGCCTATCCCCACCTTACCTGTCATATCTCATTCAGGAGTGTCATTTCAGAAAAATTCGGGGGCGGGGAGGGGAGTTGTGTCAGCATATAGAACATTATATGTTATATGCTTTGAGCAGGGGATTGTCCTCCTGGGATGGGGAAGACCACCAGTTGAAGTCTTTGGAGTGAAGCTCAGTCTCCCACATCCCTGGGTGAGTGCTCTAACCACCCACCAGGCTATAGAGTCATTCCCATGCTTGTATACATGCTCGATCGCTCTCTTGCCCAAATGACTCTTTAAGTATTGGATTAAAGTGGAACAGCTTCAACAGGAGAGATTGAGGAAACCCCATATTCAAATATCCCATAGCCCACTGGGTAGGGCACTCAGCTCAGAGGTAGCACATCCCTTTTCAAATCCCTTCCCCCTGTGAGGAGGAGAAGGAGGGACTTGAACTGGGGATCTCCCACATCCCAGGTGAGTAACCTAACCACTGGGCTAAAGGTTGTGAGGGGTCTCCAACTTCTGCTGCTGCAGCAGCAAAAAATGCCATAGGCACCTTACTTCAAAGAGGATTCTCATTCATGAATCCTTAGTAGAGATAAGCAGGTGCTTAAGTCTATGAGAGGGATGGGGCTTAGCACAGACCCCTTTCATTGGCTGGTTTTAGGCAGCTTCTCACCTAGCATGCTGGCTTTTGTGAATCATGTCCTAAGGAGCCTCTCTCTCTTCATGCATTGTATAGGGAGCCTAAGCACCTAACTCAGGTTTTGTGGATTGTAGTGTGTTCCTGTGATATTCTAGGCACTTAAAAGTTAGGCACTGTGATGCCTAAGTACCTTTGTGAATCTAGCCCTAAGTCCCTCGGTCCCTAAAATCCCCATCTGCAACAGAGGGGTAGTACTGCTACTTTTCTCCCATGCTTTGACTTCTCTGTTTAGAGCCCAACCCTTCAAAGACTTAGGCATATGCTTTACTTTATGCACTGTGGGTAATCACATTGATTTAACAGGATTATGCATAGTGCATAAAGTTAAGCATATGTGTACATCTTTGCTGGACTGGGGCTACAGACTGGAAGATCTTCAGAGCAGGGACTGTCTTTGACCTCCTTATAAACTGCCCAAGTATTATTTAGAGAAAATCTATAAGTTAGAGATGTGATAGAACAGGAGCACATATCACAAACATCCTATGGTCTTATCTGAATCTTTGTACGTTCTTGGTCATGGCAACTTTAGAGCTACCAAGTGTCACACAATTCTTGTGACACTCACACATCTGCCCTGTCATACATTCCCTCAGCTCAGCAGGAGCCTCATACATCCATCTGGGCTGCAGGCAGAAGCTGTAATTCCCATGTCCAGCAGCCACAGGCTGCTGCGTGCTTGATTTCAGGTGGCTGCTCTGTCTCTTCTCTCTGGTCCCACTGCTGGCACCAGGACAGGAAGGAGAAAGAGGTGGTGTCAGCAGCAGCTGGTGAGGAAGGAACACAGCCAGGGAAGACTGAGAATGGGAGCAACACAGGACAGGGCTGAAAAGGGATAGGGGAAGAACAATTATTTGCAAAATAACTCATTAAAAATTGAATAAAATGCCACATGTAGAGCCGTACAAAATTTGGCAGCTGTGTAGCTGCCTGATTTATTTGATTGAGAGCAGTGGAGTCAAATATCCAGCCAGGTTGAAGTATTTAACAGGCTCCCATGTCAGACTTTTATTCTATAGAATGTAAGCTTTCCATTTAAATTAGAAAGAAAGAAAGAAAGAAAGAAAGAAAGAAAGAAAGAAAGAAAGA
>NW_020664393.1:22536650-22575706 GCF_002925995.2 Terrapene triunguis
AGAAAGAAAGAAAGAAAGAAAGAAAGAAAGAAAGAAAGAAAGAAAGAAACGCCTTTATAGTTGTGAAGATAACATTGGATATGTGACCTGACAGCATCTTATCTTCGACCTGGCCTACACTCATGAACAATAGACCTGATTCACCAATCAATGGCCTACAATCAGCATAGCTACACTAGGGCTGACTCCCACTGTAGACAAAGGCAACTCAGAGTTTGCCCTGACTTAGCTAAGTGGGGCTTACTCCTGGTTTAAGCACATGTTTACAGATCTGGCCTCCTATCCTCTTTCTAGAGAACTTCAACTTGATCATTAATTACACAAAATATTTGGCAAAATGGTGGTACTCAAATACAGCACCAATTCTGCAACAGACATCAGAAAACCTCAAAGAATGCTATTCCTTTTCTAAAAGAAATGAATCCTTTTCTGCATAGCCCACCAATGACACTCCCCAAATCATGAAACTTTAGATTGACAATGTATACATATGTTCATATATTTGGACAAATGGCAATTAAAACAATTTTAAGGGGAAATGCTTGATATAAGACATGTCTAGAAATATTAAAAGAAAAATATATGGAAATTTACAGCACAGTTTTAGAGAATGGTTAGCGAAAGGATCAAAAGTGTAGAAGCAATTTAAATACATGCACAAATGTCATTAATTTCTTGTAGCTACATTTTTTAAACGTATTTTGTTTATAATATGTTGTCTGTGTAGGAGTTGAGTTAAACAAAGTTCTGATGTGATCCATTTATCAGTTCCTAATTGGGGTTTATTATTACAGAGCTGTCTTTGTTTATGAATTGTACTGCTCCCTAAGTAGTTATTGTTTGGGTGGGACTCCTGCTGGTGGCTCACTGTCTCCTAAGGGGTTTATCTTCACCCATCCAACAGCTTATGAGACAGTATTATTCATCCAGTTACAAGCAAACTTCTTGTCACATGATACCTGGCATACTCTGTCGATTCTATCATGGGCTCACTATAACTGATCCCTATAAACTGCAGGGTGAGAGCTGCTTTAGCCTTTTCACAGATGATGGATGCAGATTAGCAGATCTAAACAATTAGTTAGGGTTAGGGAATGAGCATTTGTGACAATTAGGGCAGTTAAGCATCTTGCTGACGGCTGTGGTGACAGCAGACAGTAAAACTACACCTTGATGAAATGCAAAAACTCTCTGCCTTTTTGATTTACAGGCAAGTTGACTTATCGGTTTTACGGTACTTAACTACAGTGGTCACAAAACCAGGCACTAACACTCCTCTCTCTCTAATGAACAATGGGAAATGGCAGACACAAAGTGATGCAATTCAATTCTGGTGGAGTTTGTCCGATGTAAGCTATTTGAAGGAATGATGCAAACCTGTCAGGCAAAAGGAGAGCAAGCTGAATTCTTATATTATTGCTGGCTCTAGGGGAAAAAATAGATTTAATGCTGTAGGATATGCCATTATCTGAGAAAGTTTGTGTTCCCCTCATGATTTTTGCATTAAAAACTGCCACTTAAACGCTTTTGTTTCAAATCCTGAAGCAGCTGTTTAGCGAATGTATTTTTAAGTATACATTAAGAACAAATGATCCCTTGTTTTTAACCCCTTGATTCTGGGAGTCTGGATTTCCAGGTGTGCAATGATCCCATTTCCAGTCCCATTGTGCTCCTATTACCCATGAGAGAGATTTCAAATATTTGTGGTCAGTTCAATGGAATTTGTTGTAAGTGCCAACAAAAATTAATCTGTACCAATTCTGGGAGGTGGGTGGGTTTTGTTTTGTGTTTTTTCTTTTGGTGGGAATGTTTTAAATGACTATGCCAAGTTGAGAGCCAGATGTGGGTTTTCTTTGAACCAGAAAAGGATGCACTGTGGAGTGGGTTAGAATCTTCAGACAATGTTCTTCCATAAGATCAAGAGGCAAATGTAAATTGCTATACAGTGGTTCTCACTTAGAAGTTAGAATTACAGGATATTAAAAATTAAACATAAAGGTACTTCAGTTTTTCACAAAAAGGGCATCTGGAAATGAAAACATAAAACAAATGATTACTATCAATCAGTGAAGTGTGATAACAGCTGAAAGCATTAAAGCTAGCCTAGAGAATCCAAATTGTTGGTGCCAGGTGGGCGGAGAGATGGGTGTCACATAATGTAATCCAAATAAATCCTTAAATGTACCAGTTCATACTGGGTTAAGACAATATGGTGTCATTCATTTCACCAAAGTGACAGGCATCCACAGATGGATAACCAGCAACAATGGGACTTATAATTAGAGCTATGCAAAACTTTCAATATGAAACCTGAAGCCACACACAACTCTCCTGATTTCAAGTTTCATTGCTAACGTGAAACTCAGTCCATGTTTGAAAAGGTTCACTAAGATATATGAACTGGGGCCCTCTTTTATGTGAACATGAACTGACTGATGGTTTTGAAGAGAAACCTGGTTCAACCCCAGGGCTTCCACTAAATTTCACTTTGGGTTTTTGACTTCATTTAAATGAGACACAGTACAAAAAACTCTGGAACAAATCCACCTGGATCAAAACCAGAAAGGAGCTTCACATGAATCCACATTAACCTCTGCATAGTTCCTACTACAATAGTCTGCACCATTTTATAAACCTAGTTTACATCTTCTTAATGTATAAAATCCTGGTCCCTTTGAAGTCAGTGGCAAATCTCCCATTGACTTCTGTAGGACAGAGTCTGGCCCTTTTTGATTAGCTGTTAGTGAACCCATCCCTTTTGGGACACTCCAGACTTTAAGGCTGTGGTTTCAACAATAAGTTTCCCGCTTCTGTAACCTTCTTAGCTCAAATACTGTGGATTTTTTTCAGCCCAAACTCCCATTGAAATCAGTGACAGTTTTGCCTGAGTAAGAACCACAGAATTTGGCTTAGTGATACGTCTTAAAAACAAATATTTATTTCTATTATGTTAAGTCATCATGATAACACATAGTTACACTTGTGTGTAGAAAGTGTTTTCTTCCTCAGAACAATGAGAGCATGTTTTGATGTTTACTTGAAAGATTTAAATAAGGAGCTAATGCTTAGTTTCATTATATGATTCAGTGTAAAACAACTGTGGATACTGGAAAAATGTCTTCACTTCTGCATCTTTGACATGAATGTGGAGAAGGACCTTAAGTGAAAGTCAACAGAACAATGCTGTTATGAAATATAGAAGGCAATGAATATTTTAGTTAACAATGTTAGTTAATAATCACTAACATTTATGTAATACTAAACAAAAGAGTAAATTAAGTCAGAATGTTTTTATTTAAATCTTTCAGGGTCTTTTGGCTCTGAAAAATATTTAATTTAAATTCTGCATTATAGGGTTACCCATTCTTGAAACTCGTGTTTTCTTCAGTTGAGATAATGTACATTAATAATTCTTGTGTCCCTTGTTTGTACCCAGCTGAGGAGAGGATCTGGGTCTGATGCACAAGAATGGTAGCATTTGTAATCTCCTTCAGTTGAGTTCTTCATTGATGTGGTAGACTTCTAATAGATGGGCCCACTTCTAATAATTCAAAAATGGCTGTTGCCTAAAGAACTCTAGAATGCTAGCTAGGAATCAAGTACAAAATCCCTTTCTCCCAGGGGTCAATAAGCAAACACAGGAATAGGGGATGAACTCCATTGTTCAGCAACCCAAAGCGGGGGTGGCTTAGTTTGGGTTCCAAAAGATGGTTTTAATATAGCCTAGGAAACAAGGGGTACAACAAATACTTTTTATGTAAGAAATTATTAATGTAGTATGTGTGTATATGCAACCAACAACAACATAGGTTCTGTGTAATAACATTTGGCACTTCTCATTTGTAACAACTCAAAGAACTTTACACCAGTGAATAATCATCATTGCCTATGTTAGAGAGGGCAAAACTGAGGCACAGAGAGATTATTGAATTTAATATTTTTCTCATGACTTGACTGTCATCTTTACAATTCTGAATTCAGCTGTTCTGCAGAGCTCTTTGTTTTATTGTCCTTTTTAATTATTAAATCCTTTCTTCAGTCATTCGCTGTGACATGGTAAGTGACTCCTCATGGTTGTGACATGATTAAAGTACTGAAAGTACATAACTAACTAACCCATGTGCTTGGAAGGCAGAGAACAGCACCAAGTTTTTCTTGTGGAAGCG
The DNA here is from genome assembly GCF_002925995.2 of Terrapene triunguis. NCBI lineage: Eukaryota > Metazoa > Chordata > Testudines > Emydidae > Terrapene > Terrapene triunguis. Next base: position 22,540,817 of record NW_020664393.1, read on the forward strand.
GATGTGCATGTGGTGCATAATGATTGAAATGCTACAGACTCAGTTTCCTCTGGGAAATAAGAATGCAAGGAACAAAAAATGGGCAATAGACTCAGTTCTTCCCCAGTCTGACCAGCAGAAAAGGGCCCTTCCACAGGGTTCTCTGTCATCATGTGAGATGGATGGGATGCCCCTGATAAACCAGGGACTGAACCAGAGACCTCCACGCTTATATATATAAGCTGCTACAGGTTGAACTAAAGAGCCAAGGCTGCTTAATTGTAGCTGTAACAGACTCATATCCTCTGCAAGTGAGGCACAGAGGTGGACTGTATCACACACTTACCAATGGGTTACATCACCTGACTACAAGGTGCCAGGGTAGAGGCACAGACCTTATCCCACAATGTATGGAGAGCCCTCTACTGCACTCAGAGATAGGTTGGGATTGGTCCTGCCTGGGCATCTGAACAGGACCCTGCCTTCTACAATGGCGGGTTTGATCTGCATGTGATTGGTCCCTGAACTGTTGGTGGCTTTACTTGATTTCAGTATAGCATTTGATATAGCGTGCCATGAAATCTTACTCTGAACATTAATTCTTTAGGTTTAGATATGAATACTGTTCTGTTGAATGGAAATTGACTAAAGGGCCAAAAATAAAAGGGTTATGATGAATCATTTAAAAAGTATTGAATTAGGGTGGGGAACAGAAGTATTCAATGGGGTTCTGCAAGGATTAGTGTTAGGTCCCGCCTTTAACATTTTAATTAATAGTTAGGAAGAGATGGGTATACAGAACATCAACATTGGAAGTGATACTAAACTGAATGTATCTAACTTACATTCCTTTCTTAGCCACCCCTTACCAGAAAGATATTGACGAATTGGAGGGAGTTTAAGGAACCACAGAAATGATTAGAAGGCTGAAGGGATTGACTCAAAGAATGAAATATGTGCGTAGCATAGCTAACAAATGTTCAATGGAAGCATAACATAATAGGGATATCTGAATGGTGTAAGCAATACAGAGAGTGGGGAGTTATTTAGGGTGGGAACTTCGATAATGTGATGCCATTATGAAAACGTACTTGGGTGAATAGATTGAAAGGGTTCAGGGATTTAACTGATGAAGGATGAAAAAAATAGGCTGAACATCAGGAAAGACATCATGGGAGAGATATTTGATACAGTTCTATAGCTATGAATCCAACTAGATTAATCTACTTAAATTGAATAGATTTAGTAGAGAAGATATCTTTTATCTAGTGTCTTTTTTCAATAAACCTATGAAATGTTACAGAATGGGCATGATTTTCTATAAAATTCTACAGGATGGTTTTAAAAACTATAGAAACTTTATCATTGTTTCTGTTAAATTCTGAGATTTTTCCATAAGCAATTTAAAACTACAGTGACCAAAGCAGTAGAAAATACACAGTAGGGAATAATAATCTTGCAATGGCAAAGAGATGTCATAGAGGATTTCAAAGGTCTTTCCCACTCTAAATGTTTTGATTCTGTTATTGGATTGTTACTGAATATTTTGAAAATAAGTATATGCAAATAGAGAAAAGAAAATGGAAAAAAATATACATGTATATTGGTCAATAATGCAACAAAACTGCCATGGGAAATGAAGACACTGGATATAAGGATAACTTAAAATTATCTAGTAGATTCAGCTCAGTTCTTTGAGTTGATATATCAATATTACCTATATTCTTGACTCATTTTTAACAGACTTGTCATAATTTAGTAGATTTATATTTTTAATTATATTTTCAATTGTATGTAGCCTAAAATGTTGTTAATGTAAATTCCTTAGTATCTACTCAGGGAAAGTGCCACAGCAGCAACACTGGGGAAAGCAGGACATTTGTTTCCAGCTGCAGTTCAAAAGATGAGGTCTGACCAACATATGCCTTAGGCTGCCACCACATGGTGAGTCCAGTGAATGAACCTGAATATCAGAATTCCAAATACTTCTATGATCTCTTTTGCCTGATGCTCCTTTTGTTCAGTCTTAACTTACAGAAAAACATATTTTTTTGTAATGGCTTTTGTTCACACTGAAGTTCTTTCAAAAATCGTGTGCGCAATTTCTCTGTTTCATTCTTTGCGTGGTGAGATTTTCTTTTATTCTTTCAGTGACAAGAGACAAGACAGACCTTTACTATAGTCATTTCACAGGATCAGTTGGTTGTGTAGTGCTAGGGATACAACTTTCATCCAGTGGTCTAAATGCCAATTTACATTTCTTATCCTACATCAGTAAAGTTAAAAAATAAACAGTGTCTCTAAGCACTGACATGCTTTTTCTTCTATAAACTTTCATGTTATGAGAACAAAAAGGAGACAGACTCTAGAAAAATATCTTCAAAACACTGACCTATTTTTAAGTATAGATTTTAAATAGAAATATTTTAATGAGAGAGACTAGTTTTGCTTCCCGAGAAATACAGTTTTTTAAGAAAAATAGTTAAATCAGCTTAAACAGTTTGACGGGAAGAGAAGAAAAATGTCCAACTGGAAGTACAAGGGGAATTTTTAGGTAGATGGAATGTAATTACTCCAGATTGTAATTTGGTCCTGGGGCTAAAACCTGCAAGAAGTGTGAAAAATTTCATAAATGTCATTTATGAAATGAGTAATTACAATGAGTAATTAGAAGTCATAAATCAATATGTCAGTTTTATGTCATCTAATCCAAAAGCCAGCTCTTCCAGTAGTACAGTACCCTATCACCATTTCCACACAAGCACTGACCCAACTCAGTAAGAACTCAGTTTGAGGCCAGTGTGGCTGTATGAGATGGGGGGACCGAGCATCCTGATAGAGGACCATAGTATATGGAATACCTTTGCATAAGGGTGTTCAGTAACTATAGAGGGCCAAATTCTGCTCTTGGTTACACAAATGTAATGCAAAATAACTCCAGTGAAATGTGAACTTGGTCCAGAATTTCACCATTACTCTGTTGTTCTAAAAAAATGATCTTATTTACACTGGTGTAAATGTGGAGTAAATCCACAGAACTCAGTGAAGTTACATCACTGTAAAACTGGAGTAAGTGAGATCAGAATCAGGCTCTAAGCTTCTTGGCATTCTTTGGTTTAAGAACATACAGCAGTAATGGGAAGAGACAAATCAGCTCAATGTGCCCCCCATTTTAAATATTTTAAACATTAAGCTGTACCCTGTCATCTCATTTTAACATAGTTGCCTCTGAATGGGTTTTGTTATGGTTCAGTGAAGGGATTTTATACTGATTTTTTTAAGGCAGTGTCTGAAGTTAAAAGGATGTTTCCATTGCTTTTTGTTTATCTAAGGTACTGTAAAAGCTCTTTGTGCCTGTAACGTCCATGCATACTGTAAAATAATTTTAATATACAGACATAGACTCTTCAAAAGCTCTCTCCAGCCCATATTACTGTATCATATAAATAAGTATTTAGGAACTTTTCACAATGCATATCATTCTCCTGATAGACCATGATGGCTTATTGTGAGTTTTAACAGTCCATTGTGTAAATACCTATTTGGGGAGTTTTTAAAAGCTGATTTTTGACGCGATACACAAGGAGCTGCTGCGGTCTATAATGTCAATGAGTACTTAGAGACTCTTAAATCTCTACATTCTTCAGCTGTTCACGAGCACTGAGCTTGTTGCATGTTAAAAATCCACATGAAACTTTGATTGAAAAAATATTGGTAAGAGCATGCTCAACCAGAGGTGTTTTTAAACATAAAAAGCTGTCATTTTTATTTTCTTCTTTTTTCTCTAAATACCCAAAGGCACTCGTCCATGTTCTTTGACCTATAAGCCTGCAGGCCTGCACTGTTTGCAGTTAAAATCTATGCTGTTGCAAAGAAGCAAAACGAGAGTTTGAAGAGAAAAGAAAAGGAAAAAACAAACAAACCTTAAAACAACTTCTACTTTTTATTTTTTAAATGGAACAAAAACCAAATAAACAACGAAAGGAACAAAAACAATTTCCAGATCTAAGAAGTTTCATTGCAAGTTTCAGTTCAGACTAAATTTTTATCTCAGTGTTAAAATAAAGAAAATACTGCCCCTTAGCCTTGAATCTCACCATCTTCAGGTCAAAGTGCAGAACCCACTTCTTTGCCTTAGCTTTTCGACAACAACAGTGGAGGAAAAAATAACTAATAATAAATGTTAAGCAGCCATCCCTACTGTTAGATGGAGTGGGAGAGGTAGAACTGCTCAGCAATTTGAACTGTTTTCTTTTAATAGAGTATGTAATATGCTTTTCATCTTCTCATGTACCAAAGAGATGAGCACCTCTTAATGTTGTATTTTTTTTTTTAGAGAGAGGATGATTAAGGTCTAAATGTATATTTACCAAAATTGAATTATACTCAGATGCTATTACAGTGTCTTGCTGTTGCACAACTATTCCTGTCTGAATTAATTATTCTGCTTCAATTTTAAAAGAATAAAAAGGGGAACCACAAATCACAAATAAATAGGCAACATAGCTTACTGAATGATGGGGGGAAACCTGTTTCTATGTCCCTTTTTCTGTCTCACAAAAGTTTGCTTTCAAAGATAGGAAGTGTCTCTGCTGTACCTTAATTTCTGTCTGGGTGAAATTTACCACTGTGCAGAGGACCAGCACAAGATTTATGTATCACATAAGGCCTCAAAACAATGATTAAGTGAGAATTTAGTGGTTTATAGGCCTCGTGCTGCCTTTTTGCATATGTGTGGATTTTACCTTCTTAATACTCCTAGTTTGGTAAATTCAGCCTTGATTTTGAACTTTTCAAATAATTCCACATTCCACCACTACTTTAATAACCATTTGGGTTAATAACGTTAGAAAATAAAGACCATTATAGTAGAACTTTTTCATACCTCTGTCTGAGTAGAACACGTTACATTTCTAACATTTGGTAAACAAGCCCGTTATTTTGCTGTTTTTCTTATAAGCATTATGCAGTTCCTCTTTTGTTTGTTGATTTGTTTTTCTTTTCTTTTATTCTTTATCCATCTGGAAAATGGATTTCTGGAATTTGGGAACAAAAAGTATCACTCCCATATTGCATAGAAAATTGGTTTGGTTAAGCAAAATATAAAATATATACTGCCTTCCTAATAGTTCATAATCTTTTTCAGTTCTTCCTTTTGTGATTACTTTATTTTGAATGTATCCCTTAGTGGTATCACACTTTTACAAACACTCAAGATGGGATTTTGAAAAAGTGCCTAAGGGAGTTATGTATTAGGAAACAGTTAGGGTGGGAGCTGCACAAATGTGTAAGAGAGTTTTGTATCCAACACCCATTGATTCATTGAAAAATCAATGCTACTTGAACTCCTAATTCATTGAGAATCTTTTTAAAATTCCACCCGTAAGACAGACGATTTTTAAAAATCTTTATCGTGTAATACTTCAAACCCTCCTTTCTATAAGCTGCCCTATCAGCTCGCCCTCCCTCAGAGAGCATGACTCTAGCCAGGATATTATTCAGTTGCAGTTTCTTCATAACTGCGGTGTAAAAAGAAATACATGAAGAAAAAGTCAGTTTTGGAAATCCTTAGTAAAATGTTATAAAATAATTGAACTCTGAATTTTTGCATTCAGACAAAAAAAAGAGGGAACTTGTTTAAAATAAGTCTGATTTTTATATATATTTATTCTTTTTAACTGTAAAGATTTGCTAAACAGAAATCTGTTGTCCCAGAAAAACCTCTGAAATCACTTAAGGTTGATTATTAGCTGCTTCCTAACCAGGGAGTTACAAAACTACCTGTAGTTGTTTATATGGGATACAGTATTTGAAAGTTGCTAAAGTTACTATTTTATTTATTAGTTTATTTATTTTTCTTCTATGTGAAATTATATAGTTTACATTTTCGGTGTCTGGTCACACAATGTTTGATGAAGTGTGAGTTGTGCACTTCTGTGTGAAATAATTTCATGCTTGTTTCTTCGCCTCCACGTTCTACCAGTGTACCACATCCTCATGTAATCTTGAACATGCCCCCCCACCCACTAACTTTTGTGGGAAAATAAATTTTGCCTTTAAATGACACTGTCTGCCACACAATCTTTGTATAGCATTTGAGTTCAGCTTTTTGTGTTTCTAAGTGGTTTAAAATATCAAAGGTACAACAATTGTCCTTAAGGAGCCCTGGCCAAAGCTCCCATGCCTACTTGCACCACCACCAATTCTCTTGAAAGCATGTACAGATGCCTTGAGGCATCTTTCAGCAACAGTATCAGATTTGCAGTCGTGCTGAAGTAAACGTTGTCATGGTCTGACACCTTGATTTTGTTAAAGGTGTTGGGCTAGACTATTAACCTCTGTTGGAAAAGTCTCCTGTAGAGGCTTTATATTAGTTTTGGAATTTTTAATGACCAATCATTTTCAGCTTACAACAAACTTGCTTTGCATGGTACTATTGAGTACTTTTACAATTATTCTGAAGTAGAAATGTACTTCATGTACTTTAGGCTTTGCTGTCTTACTGTGTGTGTTTGTGTGCCTTAGATTTAATCACCACATTTTACGCAGCTTTGATTTTGGTTTCTCTGGAACTCTATTCCTTGTGTGAAAGAAAGTAGAGGAGTTGAAAAATCCTGTGTCAAAATATATGATTTCATTGATTTAAATATATAGTCTCATATAAATTTTTTCATATTCCCATAAACAGCCTGATCAGATTTGACTTTTAAAAACCAATGTGGGCTTATTCTGTATCTTTAAAATGGCAGTTATGTTTGGTTGATTGCTTGTTTGTTTTTCACTATATTACATAACATAAAAATGATGTTGAGATCAAAGATTAATATTTGAGTTGTCGGTAATTTAATGTATGTGCAGGTGTTTTGGTATAGACTGTAATTTCAGGACTTGGTTAGAAGAAGGTACATTTGATATTTTTTCAAAAGGACTCATCCCTTGGAGACCAAACGACTTTACAAGAAATGTATAATTTTTACCAGCACAAATTCTCAGTTGCTGAGTTAAGCGCAAAATGTCATTAAAAACTAAAAGCACTAGTGTATCCATGCAAAGAGCTCAGTGTCTGCTGTTTATACAGCTACGGCAAGGCAAGTGTGTGCAACAGGGGCCCACATGCAAAACAGAATTGTGTGTGGTCTGAGTGGACTTTTTTTTGTCATCCTGTTTGGAAACCATTTCAGGATCTGTTTCTGTTGGCAGTTTCCTCTTGTTGTGAATATATTAGTACATTTCTCAAGGCCTCTGTACAGCTGAAAGGCTAGTAATTTAAGCCGGGAGTATAACAGGCAATCATCTTCCATCAGTTCAGAGATGGGCAATGGGATGAAAAAAAAAAGATTACATCGCTGAAAAGAAAAGAATTAATGCTGGCCAAGACCAGCCAGTGGGCTCTAATCTCTGTTTTACCATAATGTATGGAACCCTCTTATCTCTGTTCTTAAATACTTGTGTGAGAGCAATCACTGCACTTGGGTGCTTCATCTAGTTCCAAGTAGTGGCTCATAAACTGACAAGATTTTTTTTAAAATGAAGATTTCTTAAATGTCTCATAAGAGTTGAGTAGAAAAACTCCAGCCTTTTATTGTTTTACAAGGTGTTTAAAAGTTTCAATTAGTATTAAAAAGAGATGTATACAGTATATAAGATTTTAAAGCACCAAACCAATGGGAATGTACAGTATCATGCTCTGAGTACTCTATTTGCCATAAGTGTGCACGGGCTATGAAAACTTGATATTTACATTAATTTTTCAGTGGACTAAAGTCAGGTGCCACTTACATAATCTAAGCTGCATTACAAAGTAAATGTCCCACAAATCTCTCCCTTAGCTCACATCTGCAAATATTTTGTAAAACCCCTACCTATATTGTATTTCCATTAATGAGGAAGGAACTGCTTGTATCTCCTCTATTAGCAAGTTGTTCAATATGTTCTCACTTGCTGGAAGCATTTCGTGGTATACACACCAACAATGGCCCTCAGGGATTCAGTGACTTATCTCACAAGGTACCTTCTCCACCTTTTAGTGGAAGGCCTCCCACCCCTATTTTAGATTTCCAGATTCGGGACTGAAAATGAAGCGTAAATCTTACTGCCTAATAACCACGGCAGTTACTTCAATAAAATGTTACTTAAAAGTCAATAGGCTGCACATGTTAAAGACATTAGAGCTGTTAACAGACCATTGTAAAGCAAAGCAGAATCTTTAATAACCTGCATGTAATGCTTAACCATTCTATTTTCAGCACAGGACAGGCTTAGCTCTGGCACCCTGTGGCTTGACTGTTCATATGAACCACTCTCGCATTCCATGAACTAATGGTGTAACAAGACTAGATACAGTGCAAGACTCTCAGACCTCTGGGAAGGTTCAGGACACAGCCAAAGTCGTCATTTTTGTGAACCTAACATTTAAGTACAGCAAGGGTCAGGATAATCAAATGTATCAAAAAAGAATCCTACAAAAAATGGAAATGTGGACAAATTGCTAAGTAAGAGTACAAAAAAAAAGCACAAGCATGTAGGGACAAAATCAGAAAGGCTAAGGCACAAAATGAGTTACATGTAGGAAGAGACAGACATAAAAGGCAACAAGAAGAGGGTCTTTAAATATATTAGGAGCAAGACAAAGACAAAGGAAAGTGTAGTTCCTCTACTTAGTGCGGAAGGAGAGCTAATAAATGATAACATCAAGAAGGCTGAGGTGTTTAATGCCTCTTTTGATTCAGTCTTCATTAAAAAGGTTAATGGTAACCAGATACTTAATACAATTAATATTAACAACAAGGGGGAAGGAACGCAAACCAAAACAGGGAAAGAACAGATTAAAAGAATATTTAGATAAATTAGATATATTCACATTGGCAGGGCCTGATTAAATTAATTCTAGGGTACTTAAGAAACTAGCTAAAGCAATCTCAGAACTGTTAGAATTATCTTTGAGACCTCCTGGAGGACAGGTGAGGTTCCAGAGGATCGGAGAAGGGCAAGCATAGCACTGATTTTTGAAAAGGGCAAAAAAGAGGACCTGGGAAATTTTAAACCAGTCAGCCTAATTTTAATTCCTTGAAACATATTGGAATAAATTTATCAAATTACTAAACAATCAATTTGTAAGCATCTAGATCAGTGGTGGCCAACCTGTGGCCCACGGGCCGCACGCGGCCCATCAGGGTGATCTGCTGGCGGTCTGCGAGACAGTTTGTTTACATTGACCATCCACAGGCACAGCCACCCACAGCTCCCAGTGGCCACAGTTCGCTGTTCCCAGCCAATGGGAGCTGCGGGAAGCGGCGGCCACCACATCCCTGAGGCCCACCACGCTTCCCGCAGTTCCCATTGGCCTGGAACGTCGAACGCGGCCACTGGGAGCTGCGGGGTGCCGTGCCTGCAGACGGTCAATGTAAACAAATTGTCTCGCGGCCCGCCAGCAGATTACCCTGACAGCCGCATGCGGCCCGCGGGCCACAGGTTGCGCACCACTGATCTAGAGGATAATAGAGTTAAAAGGAATAGCCAGCTTGGATTTATCAAGAACAAATCATGCCAAACCAACCTAATTTCGTTCATTGACATGGTTACTAGCCTAGTGGATGTGGGGAAGCAGTAGACATGATATATTTTGATTTTAGTAAGGGTTTTGACACAGTCCACATGACATTCTCACAAGCAAACTAAGAAAATGTGGTCTGGATGAAATTACTATACGATGGGTGCACAACTGATTGAAAGACTGTAGTCAGAGTAATTCTCAGTGGTTTGCTGTCAAACTAATTGTATCCCAGAGGGGTCAGTCCTGGGTCCAATATAATTCAATATTTTCATTAATGACTTGGATAATGGAATTGAGAGTGTGCTCATAACATTTACGGATGACTCCAAACTGGGAGGGATTGCAAGGTCTCTGGAGGATAGGATTAAAATTCAAAACAACCTTGACAAACTAGCAAACTAGTCTGAAATCAAAAAGATGAAATTCAATACAGACAAGTACAAAGTATGACACTTAGGAAGGAAAAATCAAATGCACAAATACAAAATGGTGAATAACTCGCTAGGTGGTAGTATTGCCAAAAAGGATCGAGGTTTATTGTGGATCACAAGTTGAATATGAGTCAACAAAGTGATGCAGTTGTGAAAAGACTAATGTTCTGGGGTATATTCACAGAAATATTGTATGTAAAACAACAGGAGGTAATTGTCCCTCTCTATTCAGCATTGGTGAGGCCTCAGCTATTGTTCTGGCTGCAATATTCTGGAAAGATGTGGATAAATTGGAGAGAATCCAGAGGAGAGCAACAAAAATGATAAAAGATTTATGTGACGGGGTGTGCATACCCCGCACTGGGCAAGAAAGGGTTAACTCTGCATTATGGGCAGCGGAAGCCCCACCCCTCAGACCGTGCTGGGCATGCTCCAACTGCTACCACAGTATAAAAGGGAGCAGCCCAGCTCATTCTAGGTGGACCACTGAGGAGAGAGGATGCTTGGTGGAGGCTCCAGGCCAGGAGCTGCTACAGCCGCAGATTGCAAGAGCCTGAGGACCCGCAGACCAGACTGATGACCTGCAACCCTCAACAAGCAGCCAGGAGCCAGAGTTCCAGGGAGTTAACCCAGCCAGGGAATCCAGAGATCCTGATGGCATAGTGACTGCTACTTCAGTAACCATGGTAGGAAGTGGCCCAGGGAGGCAGGGGGAGTGGTATCTACCACCCGAGCAAAGTCGGCGTGTTGCAGTAGGATTACCCGCTGACTGGGGTAACCAACCCTATCACCAACAGGGCCCTGGGTAGGGACCCGGTGGAGAGGGAGAGCCTGGGTCCCCCACCATGGCCGCTACCCACCCCTAGGGGGTGGCCTGCTTCCTGGACTCTGGCCGCTAGGCTACACAGCCCTGACCCCCAAGGCAGTTATATTGACTCTGGCCATTGGGCCACATAGCCCTGACCCCAAGGGCTTGACTCTGGCTGCTAGGCCATGCTGTTTTCAGCTGGAGGACGATCTGGTAGACCATAACCCCAGTGGGATCACATCCCAACCCCCCCCCCCCCAAAGGAGGAAGGGGTGTCCTTACCCCCTGACAGTTTAGAATACCTATCTGTGGCAGGTCTCTCTCACCCTTGGAATACCCCTTGCGTTGGTGTGGGACATTGCAACTATCTTCAGCTCCAGCACATCCTGCCAGCCCCAGGTCTTCTGTGGCTCAGCCTTCCAGCCAAATCCCCTATATTCAGACCCCCTTCTGGGGTATCATAAACAAGTCCAAACAAAAGTCCAAATGAAACTGAATAGTTCTCCTACCCTCTTGGGCTACTGAAGTCTTTTCCTCTCTACTTACAAACTAAATCTCAGGGCTTCCCTTGCAGGAGCCTACTCTGCCCCTGTAATGCATTGCCCCCATTGCCTCTGTCCATGTACCCTAACCCTAACAACCAGAGAGTCCTGTCTCCTCTGCCCATCTCCCCCTTTAACTGGCCAAAAACTTCAGTCTACGTATTATGGCTTAGTTCTGCCCCCTCTGGTGCGGGACCAATTAGCTACTCACCTCCCCAGGTGCAAAACATGGCAAATTGAGTGCATTCGCTAGCCTTGCAGGAGATAAGCTCCATCACACTCACCCCTCTCAAGGTAGTAATCATCAGGGTACTCTCTCCCCTTCACTGTAAGCCCTGTAGTCATTTCAGCTCTTCCTCTAAGTCATCTACTCAGGTAAACAAATAATTTGTATCATCTGACACAGGGATCGGCAACCTTTGGCACGCGGCCCACCAGGGTAAGCCCCCTGGCGGGCTGCGGGCCGGTTTGTTTACCTGCCGTGTCCGCAGGTTCGGCCGATCGCAGCTACCAGTGGCCACGGTTCGCCGCTCCAGGCCAATGGAGGCTGCGGGAAGTGGCGCGGGCCGAGGGATGTGCTGGCAGCCGCTTCCCGCAGCCCCCATTGGCCTGGGATGGCAAACTGCGGCCAGTGGGAGCTGCGATTGGCCGAACTTGCGGATGCGGCAGGTAAACAAACCGGTACGGCCTACCAGGGGCTTACCCTGGCGGGCCGTGTGCCAAAGGTTGCTGATCCCTGATTTAACACATCATCATAATAATCCTTCCAGTAGTCTCTATCTTGGGCATGTAGCTGTAGGGCCTACTCTGCAGCAGTTAATCCCTCTCAAAGTTCCTGGATCTGTGTATTCTCCACAGATTAAGGGCTGTTATAAAGAGGATGGTGATCAATTGTTCTCCATGTCCACTGAAGGTAGGACAAGTAGTAATGGATGTAACCTGCAGTAGGGGAGATTTAGAGTAGATATTAGAAAAAAACTTTCTAACAATAAGGGTAATTAAGCTCTGGAATAGGCTGCCAAGGACGGTTGTGGCATCCATATTACTGGAGGTTTTTAAGAACAGGTTGGACGAATGCCTGTCAGGGATGGTCTAGGTTTATTTGGTCCTGCCTCAGTGCAAGGGGCTGGACTTGATGACCTCTCAAGTTCCCTGCCAGCCTTACATTTCTATGAATCAGTGTATACCTTTAAAATATTAATGTACTTAGTTTGAGGGACACAGGAGGGCCCTTCCCTGGTCTAGGATTAAGCCTCATCTCCTACTGAGAATTGTTTCATGCATCCTCAGTGGGGAGCGCAGCAGTGGGAAAGAGGTTATAGATGCTGCCTGAAGGTAACAGGCTGTTGCTACCCATAGCAGCAGTTCTAAGACTTGCACAGGTTTGGAAGTATTCTGTGGGGGTGAGCAGGAGAGAAGCACTATGTCCCTCCAGGATAGATATGGGCCTGATGGTAAGAAGGCAGAAGGGAAGTACTGCTGAGGAATTCAGTGGCCATGCAGTGAAGCCGACACAGGGCAATCAACTGCTACTTTAGCGAGTCTCCTGCCTGACTTTAATCCCCTCCTGGTTTTCCAGAGCAGTAAAAGGTGCTGCACTTGCAGTAGAGCCCACACTCTATCTAGATATTAATCTCTCCACACTTCCAAATAACAGACTTGAAAGCATAAGAATTAGATTCTGAACACTGCACTGTTGGTAGAAAATAGATCCACTCACTGACCAGTGTAACCCTAATTTAGAAAAAGCTTTGCATTACAGCTTCAGTCTGTTCTGTTTTCTGTCTCCCTGTCCTCACCTCTCCCGTTTTTGGCCAGAATACTCCATTCCTGCATAAAAAAATAACCAAAAGCTGGAAAAAATGAACTTAAAATTATATTTTTAAACTTGCGTAAGCAGAAACATCTGTGAGAAAGCAGGAGAAGAACTTATGAAGCAGCAAACTATGATCTGCATGTACAGGGATGAGAGACAGGGTCAACGCTGCATAAAAATCCCTTCAGACCAGCACACATCAACAGTGTAATGTGGACACCTCTGCACCAGTGTTTGCACCAACCCCCTTCACAGCCCCTTCTGGACTCATATGGGCTTTGTCAAAGTGTAGAAACTGTATGTGCCTAAATTGGTATCCCCAAGATCAGTTCAAGGAAGGCACAGATACTTTACTACCACATAGCCAGTGATCTGGCAAACTGCAGCAGCTGCATTTCACAGCATCATAGAAATCAGAGCTATTTTTAGCTGTGTAGTGTCCTGTTGCTGGAGCCTTCCCCTACAGCAGGGAAAGACTTCAGCAGTGCAGAAAGACTCTGGCAGGGGGAGGCAACAGAAAGGCTGAACCTTTCCCCACTGCCTCCCCTCTGCCAGAGCCTTTCACTGACATGTGTAGCTACACACCAGCATGGATGCAGCCTGCTTTTTACTATGGCGGGCAGCCAAGCTGCCAGTGGTATATAATGTAGCTGTAGCCTTATAGTTGGGAAGATCTTAACATTGGGAAGTTTTCCCATTCAAATGTCAACCCCTTATTCCTAGCTGTAACATCTTGATGTCACCCGACTTCCTTTATAGTATTATATCTCCCAAACTCTCCTTAGTCATCTAAGTCACGCTACAATAGAGCCATGCTATCTTCATAAATCAATCCTCCCTGCCCTCTAATCATTTATTGCTGTCCTTTAGAAATTCCTCCAGTGTGTGACTATCTGAGAGCTCCAGAAATGAATCCAGCTGGGGTCACCACAGGTCTGTGACATGATCTCTCTGCATATGTAATGTGATGTCTCTTCATCAGCTGTTCTTGCTGCCATATCACATTAGAAATGCAGTAGGAATTAGTCTACTACAAAGCCTCTTTCAGCAGTAACACTTTCCAGCTTTTTCCCTTCCACACCATACTGTTTTTAAATGAAGAATTGTATGTATTTAACTGACGTTTTTAAATTGTATCATGAACAGTTGAAAGCTCTCTTTCACATTGCTTATTACTTCCTCGTTGTCGCTGATCACGTTTGCCTTTATTATTTTAAAACACAGTGTATGATGTGATGCAGTGACAGCAATCAACTTTCTTGATGACCTAAAAAGTTTTATAATAAAACATTATAATAAAAGTCACCCATTGCCAGGCAGGCCAGTGGCCATCACCACACCACAAACTCCAGTAACAACAGAACCTTTCTCAAACAAAAGCCAAAGCGCATGAACAAGTGGAAACAGTAAAACCACGTACAAGACAGAAACCTCCTACCACTGCGTGTCACCTGGCCTCCTTTCTTCTTCCTTTCTTTCTCCATTTGCCATGTACTTGGTCCTGGGGGAGAAGGGGTGGAAGAATCCACAGGAGAGGGGGACTCAAGAAGGAGGACTGCATGGGACTAAGTTGCCCTGCCCAATCACTCATGGGGCCCAATTGCATGGGCCTTCCCGCCATGGAGTTTTCCAAGCTGTTTCTGGATTGCATCCCAGGGTACGGCACAGGGGACTCAGGCTGTGGTGTGGGTGAGGCAGCAGGAGCTGCTTCTCTTGCAGCCATTATTGATACCAGCCACTCAACCAGTTCTGTCTGCTGAGCGCTGCCCTCCTCCCTTAGCTGCCGTTCCTGCTCCACGAACTGCAAAGCAAGTGCCTGCTACTGCGCTGAAACCCTGTCCTCAAGCTGTGCAGCCAGCCTCAGCCTTTCCTCTTGGCTCCCAGCAAGCCTGTTCTCTAGCCGAAAGTCCCTCTGGTTTTGGTACTAGGACCTGCTTGTTGGCCCTGGATAGAATTTTGGCCATGAGTTCATCATGGAAACGCTTCCTTCTGGAACAATCTGTGAAGGTGCATTGGGCCAGGCTTGTACTGCCCTGTGGCTGAGCTGCAGAGGCTGCAGCCAGTAGAGGTGAAGGGGCCTGCAATAGTACAAGACACAGAGGGTTATTGTCTCAAATAGCTCAGTGCAGGAGCACAGAAAAAAATTCGTGTGGAATTTCAAGGACACCAAATGTTACTTTTCCAAACTGAATTTCAGTATACTATGAGAGGGATGCCTCAGTCCCCAGAAGCAACTTGGACACCTGGTTAATCTTAGTGAAAGAAGTGCAGGCACAATGGTTAGTTAAAATTGCAAAGTTTTCTTTTTGATTTTAGAAAACTGCAGAACTACTTGGGTTTGGGGGGTGGGTGTTATCAGTGGCTGTGTTACAAAGGCTTTTTCTGTCATCTCAGGTCTTCCATATTTTGGAGGACATAATAGTTCTCTTGGTGCCCAATTGGCAAAGAGAGATGTTATTCCAAGCTGCTAGTAGGAAACCTGCAATTTATGCAACCAAAATATTCAAATGTATAGTGACTGAATAGCACATCTGTGAGCAGACTGCACTGGTTAGCCTCCGAGGTGGCCCTGGAAAATACATTCCTGCAATGTGACTACCTATTTGGAGCTCCTGCAAACTCTTCCTGAAGCAGCTATTGGCACCCGGGATTGGGTCAGAATTCATGAGGGAATCAACAGAATGCTGTGTTAGCTTCCACATGCAAACATGCAGAACTCCACAGCCTTCCTCTTCCCTCCACCCCAATACATTTCTGGACAAAAATTCAAACTCCAGTCATTATTTGGGACAAATGATTTTTTCACCTGTGGATGGCATGAACTATATCTAATTGAAGTGGACTAGATTTGTTAATGGAGCACATTTCCACTTCCCCCTCACTGTTTCCAGGTGGCTCAATATAGCACTGTTTACAGTGTTTAGATTTTCATGCATGGCAATGTAAAGTTGTTATTTTTAAGGAATGGGAATGGCCCTAGCAAAAACTGTGCCTTTCCAGTAAAAATAGACTTTAAAAGGTGTTCTTTACTGTTTGCATTTCCCAGTTGCCATTTTGAATTCCACGTGGAAGGGGAAGGATCGGGAGGGAGAATGCCAAGGTGCCGGCATACAGTCCTCCATTAGCAGATACACACTGCTAGCTGAGGAGTGTCATAATTTTTGCATTGGTTCATAGAGTGGAAATCCATCCCATTACTGTATTAATAAACATTACAATGGAGCCAGAAATCTACCTGGTTCATGGGCAGTTTCTGTCCCATCTGTGTCTGCTGCAGGCTCTGCAGTAGCCTGTTTCTCGGGGGGAGCATCAAACAGCTCCTCCAAGTATGGACCCAGAATGTGCTGGTGCTCCTGTTCCAAACCCTGATCTGGAACCACTTTCAGCAACAGAGTGATTTCATTGTTCTCACTCGGTGCCTGCTATTGGTTGCCATATATCCCCATGCTGAACTCTGGGGCCAGCGGGGCACCATCCCAGCTGACCAGGTCATAATGCATCACCGTTGGCTCTGTGCTGGGTGCAGTGCCCAGCACCTGGTCAAACTCCTCGTAAAATGGACGTGATGTTGGTGAGTTGCCCAAGGTGCAGTTCTGGTCCCTGGTTTTCCAGTACTCAATCTTGAGCAGCTTAATCTGCTCCCTGCGCTGGTCATTGGTCCAGTAAATTTGCAAAGCTGCCAGCTTCTTTGCTATTTGCTGGTTTGTGTGGTTGTTCCTGGCACTCTTACTGAAGTCCACAGTTTTGCTGGCCTCACAGTAGAGAGTCATCAAAATCTGGCTGTGCTCCCATGACCATGAAACACCATGATTTGCAAAGGGCTTGTTCTGTTCAGTCCCCATTGCAAACAGAGAAGGCTCGCTGAGGATGTGTTTGCAGCAAAGTGGGCAGAAGACAATGAAAGGGTTAACACTGACTCACTGAGCTGCTGCTGTATGCCAAGGGGGGTTGCTTCCATTTTCACTGGAGTTGACTGGCGATTCTTGGGATAGAGAGGACAAAGGAAGTTGGCCAATGGGATACTTTTGGTGGACTCTCAGGCAGGAGCGGCGCCAGGGTTTTTGGCGCCCTAGGCAGGGGTCCTTCCGCGCTCCCGGTCGTCGTCGGCAATTCTGCGGCGGGGGGGTCCTTCCATGTTCCCGGTCTTCGGGGCACTTCGGCGGCGAGTCCTGGAGCGAGTGAAGGACCCGCTGCAGAATTGCCACCGAAGACCCGGAGCGCGGAAGGACCCCCCGCTGTTGAATTGCCGCCCCCCCAAATCCTGGTGCCCTAGGCAACCGCCTAGGTCACCTAAACGGAACCGTTGGCCCTGTAGGACCCAAATCTACACTACAAAGCTTGAACCCTGGGTAACTTGACTCAGGCTGGACCATCTAGCCCTGTAGGACCGAGCCTGAGAAATTTGTGTGTAGATGGTACGGTGGATATAGGCTCAAGCCTGAGTCTGAGCCTGGGTTTCTATTGCGGTATAGATGTACCCTAAGTGACTTAGGAGCCTAAGGGACAGATTTTTAAAGGTATTTAGGTGTCTAGCTTTTAATGAAATCAGATGGAGTTACGCACCTAAATTCCTTTTAAAAATCTGGCCCTTGCTCAAGTCAGCAAGCATTCAGGACCCCGGTGCTAGGACCCACAGGGCAGGCACCTAAGACCAAGTCCCACAGACTCAGGTTCAAGGCCCTGTCATTTTGCAGCATGGATGCAATTCAAGCCGCAGACCTGAGTCAGAAGGTCTGTATAATGGCGTATGGACACGTTTCCAGGTTTATAATACAGTGCAGATGCTCAAGCACAGGCTTGGAAAGACCAAGTCCACAACCGCACGGCCCACAGACCTGAATCTAAAACGCAGTGCAGACATACCTTTAGGTGCCTCCGTGTTACTGACAGTCATTTGGGCTTAATCAGACTTAGGATCCCAAAATCCAGATTGCAATCAGTGGGAATTTCCCAGAATTCTTCAAGATATCTACCAACTTTATATTAGCTTCTTTTCCCTAGCATCCCATTCCCTGCGTGTTTTCTTTGTCTGGGCCACAGCTGTATCAGGACATGTTCCTCACTCTGAAGTCACCAATGAGCATTAGTAACTTCTGTTTACTCTTTCAGTGCTTTGGTCTTGGTCACTGGTCAGACTGCTGAGCTCCATAGGGCCTTTTGTATCAAGGGTTAAATGGCTCTGCACATTTCCCTTCTGCCCAGTTTCTCCAGTTTCTCTTCTTCCTTTGTGCCACATTCTTTCATCTCCCTGTTCATTTTCCACTTGTCCAACTGGGAGTAACAGTAGTCAGAAGGTAGGTGTAGCAGACTGACCGCTAACTGCCTCCCATGCACTCACCTCTATTTCCCCTTCCTCTGGGCACCCATTAGGAGCTCAGTCTCCAGTGGCTTTCTAAGCTCAAATCCGTTAATTCATTCTTCACCAGTTCTCCTCAAGCTGGCAACAGAGTTGGTCACAAAAAACTCCCTCAAAAGTCCAAACCAAACATAGTTTTTCAGTTCATCTTCCTTCCTATAACTCCCATTCACAGGCTTTACCTGGCTAGGGCTCTGGAGGAGCCAGAGTTGCTCCTTGTAGCTGTTCCTGTCAGCTTCAGCTTCCCACAGTGTCCTGAGCTTCCCCAGCGTACTGCCAGGCTTCCTGCCTCTAGCAGGCTCAGCTAGTCTCTCAACTACCCCCCTCATTTAGCTTTCTGCTGCCTTTTTCTTTGGAATCACATGATTTTTCTCAGATGGGGCTTATCTTGTCATCAAGACTGGCTTAGCCCTAGGGTCACCAGTAGGGTTGCCAACTGTTTAATTGAACAAACCCAAACATCATTGCCCTGCCCCTTCCCCAGGGTCACGCCCCTGCCTCACCCTTCTCCAAGGCCCCACTCCCCCTCACTCCAGCCCTTCCTCCCTCCCTCCATCACTCACTCTCCCCCACCCTCACTCACTTTCACCAGGCTGGGGCAGGGGGTTGTGGTGCAGGAGGGGGTGAGGAGGATGGCGCTTACATTGGGTGGTTCCCGAAAGCGACCGACACATCCCTCTAGCAGCAGCTCCTAGGCGGGGGGACAGGGGACTCCGTGTGCTGCCCCTGCCCATAGGCACCACCCCCACAGCTCCCATTGGCCGAAGTTCCCTGGCCAATGGGAGCTGTGGAGTTGGTGCTCGAGGCGGGGACAGTGCACGGAGACCCCCTGTCCCCCACAGGGGCCGCAGATACATGCTGGCTGCTCCTGGGATCAGCGCGGAGCCAGGGCAGGCAGGTAGCCTGCCTTAGCCCCGCTGCGCCGCCGGACTTTTAGCACCTCAAATCTCCTGGTTTGGCGTCAGTAGCCTCTGGGAGACAGGGCGTGATTCCAGGAGACTCCCGGCAAAACCGGGAGGGTTGGCAACCCTAGTCTCCAGGAGCAAGCCACTTGTTACAGTATGTCTACACTGCACACTAAGCCTGGTCTCTGACTTGGGTTTGAGTTCAAGCCCCACTTCCATCCACACACAAATCAGTCTGACTCAGGTTAACAAGCACTCAAGATCCAGGCCCTGGCACCCTGCTAGTGGCCTGGGTCAGAACCCAAGTCTGTTGAAAGTCAGGTCCAAGCGCTGTTATTTTGCAGTATGGACGCAGCTTGAGCTGCAGACCTGAGTCAGAGAGTCTGTGTAGTGTATTAGCGTGTATTAGAATACATTAGCGTGGCTCTGAAACCCGGGTTCCAACCATTAGAAACCCAGGTTTACTAAGCAGTGTGCACACCCAAGCACAGGCTTGGAAACACTGAGTCCATAACTGCAGGCCCACAGATCCAGGTTTTACAATGCAGTGTGCACACATCCTCTGGGTCTCCTGACAGTTGCATCCTTTTGGTCATTATGCTTTGACTTCAGCTGCCTTTCAAGCCATCCATTCTTTCCTCCAAAATGGAAAATATTTTTCACGTATACATATGTTGCCCTCATCATCTTCATTCAGAAGCAGAAAAGTCACCCATGTTTCACATCACACTGTCTTGGATCCTTCAGTAGCCATTGTTTATAGCAACTGTTGCTTCTTACCTCAAGATCTCTCTTCACTTTTTGGAATCTGTTAGGGTCAGGCCACTGTGGGTATGTCTACATTGCAGTTATACACTCATGTGTGGCCTGTGCCAGCTGACTCGAGCTCATGGGAGTTAGGCTGCGGGATCCCAGAGCTCTGGCTCCAACCCAAACCCAAACATCTGCATCACAATTTTATAGCCCTGCCATCCGACCCCCCCGTGAGGACCAGTCACGGGTGTTTAATTGCAATGTGGACATACCCTGTATTACTTCAGGAATTCTCTAGCCCACAGTTCCCTATTCACTGCTAGGCTAACTTTCCAGTTCTAGATTTAAGGACTCCTACCTCGGCTAGTCACTAGATATTTACCACTCAGCAGCTAATTCCCAGACAAGCCAAACTGGTTGGTTGGACTTATTCAAAGTGCCGTACTTAGTGGCTGCTTCCCCTTTGAGTTAGATTCCTGTTTTTTTTTTTTCCATCCACAACTTTGTGATTCCAGCCTGTCACAAATGTAACGTGCTGGGTGCCCGTCCATCCAAACAAATGAGAAAATAAGGATCCAAGTCACATTCTGTCACTCCTCCCTGCTGGAGTCAGGGAAGGGGTTACTACAGCTCTAGAGGATCGGGAGAGGGAGGGATAAGACTAGGATTCATATCAGAGCTCATTTGTATGAGCATATTCCTCCCACCCTGAGAAGCACTGCAACCCCTAACTATGAAGCTATTTCCCTCTTTTACACCCTGGCTTGATTGTCCCCAGAATTGATTGACCCAACGTACTGCCAGTTTATGCAGCCTGTTCTCTGTTGCTCTGTAGTAAAGTTAAAATGCTAAATAAATCTTTTGATAGCTATTAAAAACACCAACCGAGGCTCTGAACATTGAGGTTTTTCATTTACCTCATAACTTTCCTGGCTCCTTTTCCATGCTTTTTTCTACACCTCTTTTAAACTAAGTTCTTTTATACGGCTCAGTTAGTGAAAATTTCCCCTCCCAGGGCCCATTCAGGTTTTCAATCACTTGGGCTAACTGGCTAGAGTTTTTTAACATATTCCTTATTTATAACTGCTAACAGTTTGTTAGAACAACACCCAAAACCTTTAAAAGATCATTGGTCTTTCAAATCTTTTTTTAAAGGTTTTTTTAATGGTTTTAAAAAAACCATTGATCTTTCCAATCTTTTTTTAAAAATATTATCCTGTAAAGAGGAGAGAAGATTCCAGGTACAAGAGAGCTCCCTCTCAGAATAACCTCCTCCCTAAACCGATGAACTGTTACCCAGCCTTGGGGATGCTTGCCGGCAATAGTATTCTTGCTGGTAAGTTAAAGAAGTATGGGCTGGATGAATGGACTATAAGGTGGATAGAAAGCTGGCTAGATCGTCAGGGTCAATGGGTAGTGATCAATGGCTCCATGTCTAGTTGGCAACCGGTATCAAGCAGAGTGCCCCAAGGGTTGGTCCTGGGGCCGGTTTTGTTCAATATCTTCATTAATGATCTGGAGGATGGCGTGGACTGCACTCTCAGCAAGTTTGCAGATGACACTAAACTGGGAGGAGTGGTAGATACGCTGGAGGGTAGGGATAGGATACAGAGGGACCTAAACAAATTAGAGGATTGGGCCAAAAGAAATCTGATGAGGTTTAACAAGGACAAGTGCAGAGTCCTGCACTTAGGACGGAAGAATCCCATGCACTGCTACAGACTAGGGACCAAATGGCTAGGCAGCAGTTCTGCATAAAAGGACCTAGGGGTTACAGTGGATGAGAAGCAGGATATGAGTCAATGGTGTGCCCTTGTTGCCAAGAAGGCTAACGGCATTTTGGGCTGTATAAGTAGGGGTATTTGCCAGCAGATCGAGGGATGTGATCATTCCCCTTTATTCAACATTGGTGAGGCCTCATCTGGAATACTGTGTCCAGTTTTGGGTCCCACACTACAAGAAGGATGTGGACAAATTGGAAAGACTCCAGCGGAGGGCAACAAAAATAATTAGGTGGCTGGAGCACATGACTTATGAGGAGAGGCTGAGGGAACTGGGATTGTTTAGTCTGCAGAAGAGAAGAATGAGGGAGAATTTGATAGCTGCTTTCAACTACCTGAAAGGAGGTTCCAAAGAGGATGGATCTAGATTGTTCTCAGTTGTAGCAGATGACAGAACAAGGAGTAATGGTCTCAAGTTGCAGTGGGGGAGGTTTAGGTTGGATATAAGGAAAAACTTTTTCACTAGGAGGGTGGTGAAGCACTGGAATAGGTTACCTAGGGAGGTGGTAGAATCTCCTTCCTTAGAGGTTTTTAAGGTCAGGCTTGACAAAGCTGGGATGATTTAGTTGGGGATTGGTCCTGCTTTGAGCAGGGGGTTGGACTAGATGACCTCCTGAGGTCCCTTCCAAACCTGATATTTTATGATTCTATGATTCTATGCTTCTGAAACATAACATTTGCCACAGCAGATATGGAATGGCAAATAAATTGCGGATGGGGATTGGAAGATTCCTCCAGTTACTCCCCTGTCTATATTCAGGATTTTTTAATTTAAAGTTGAGATGAGCAGACAAGTGGCTTTCTCACAACCAAAACCATCAAAGATAGCGGTGGGTCTGGTATTGGAACAACAGGCTACAAGAACATGGCGTGTCTGACTTTTTCAAAGTTTCCTTTGCTCTTTTATTGAAATAATCTCCTTTTCACAATCTGATTGATGGGATTCTAAAAAAGCCTGGGTGGCAAAATTCAGATCTAAATCTACACCCAAACTGATGGCCATTCAGACACAGTGAGTGGTTTTGATTGGCGCTCATCTCTGGAAAATACAGCAGATAACCTGCACAAAAGAAGTTTCTCACACCCACTGCCCGCCTAAACGATATACTGTATCATCTGAGGTTAGAGATTTTTCCATTAATCCCCTCCTTACACCATTCTACTGGTTGGCTTACAGCACCTTATTGTAGCTATTAAGATGTGGAAATAAATACTCATGTTGCTGGGATAAAAAAAACTTGTTAAATGTTCATATGTGCAAACATTAAGCCATTTAGACACAGGTTCTATACAAATGTATTGAAAAGGATCATGGAACAGCTTAAGGTTATGGGTAAGGGTGTGGCAGGGTGCTAAAATATATTTAAGCAAGAGGCAAAATTTTGTGACTGACAAACCCTGCAATGTCCTTAATGGAGCTCTCAGCTCAACTCGTCTATAACCATTTTGTCATTCCTCTTTGCTGTCTTTGCTATTTGAAAAAGTGTACCATGTTCGATGATTTTAAAGGCAAAACCACAGCAATGAAGCAGTGCATTCTGGGAATGTTTGGGTGTCTTTTTCTTTCTTTCTTTTTTTAACAGAATGAAAGGCACACCAAATGCACATTCCACTGAGTGTTTCACTGAATTCTGTGGGGGATGAATAGCAAGCGTGTACATAACCACACACATATGTATGTAGAAATTTACAAGCTACAATATCCAGACATCATGAGGCTCTGCTAATACTTTTCTTAACCTTGCCCAGACTGTAGCTACATTTATGATCTGGAGATTTATTGATTTTAGTTATTTTATCCCTCCCATAATAGGAAACTACCCCTTGGACCATTGACCTACACTCGTTATAAATATATTTTAGTTCGCTCTCATCATAACAGTATTCCTAGGAGTCAGGCATCTGAGGTGTTGTTATGAGGTGGTGGTGGTGTAAGGAAGGTGACTATAATGGGGTTTTAAAATCATAGAATCATAGACTTTAAGGTCAGAAGGGACCATTATGATCGTCTAGTCTGACCTCCTGCACAACGCAGGCCACAGAATCTCACCCACCCAGTCCTGTATCAACACCCTAACCTATGTCTGAGCTATTGAAGTCTTCAAATCGTGGTTTAAAGACTTCAAGGTGCAGAGAATCCTCCAGCAAGTGACCCATGCCCCACGCTGCAGAGGAAGGCGAAAACCCCCCAGGGCCTCTGCCAATCTGCCCTGGATGAAAATTCCTTCCCGGCCCCAAATATGGCAATCAGCTAAACCCTGAGCATGTGCACAAGACTCACCAGCCAGACATCCAGGAAAGAATTCTCTGTAGTAATTCAGATCCCACCCCATCTAACATCCCATCACAGGCCATTGGGTATATTTACCGCTAATAGTCAAAGATCAATTAATTTCCCAAATTAAGCTATCCCATCATACCATCCCCTCCATAAACTTATCAAGCTTAGTCTTGGAGCCAGATATGTCTTTTGCCCCCACTGCTCCCCTTGGAAGGCTGTTCCAGAACTTCACTCTGATGGTTAGAAACCTTCATCTAATTTCAAGTCTAAACTTCCTGATGGCCAGTTTATATCCATTTGTTCTTGTGTCCACATTGGTACTGATAAATAATTCCTCTCCCTCCCTGGTATTTATTCCTCTGATATATTTATAGAGAACAATCATATCTCCCCTCAGCCTTCTTTTGGTTAGGCTAAACAAGCCAAGCTCTTTGAGTCTCCTTTCATAAGACAGGTTTTCCATTCCTTGGATCATCCTAGTAGCCCTTCTCTGTACCTGTTCCAGTTTGAATTCATCCTTCTTAACCATGGGAGACCAGAACTGCACACAGTATTCCAGATGAGGTCTCACCAGTGCCTTGTATAATGGTACTAACACCTCCTTATCTCTACTGGAAATACTTCGCCTGATGCATCCCAAGACCGCATTAGCTTTTTTCACGGCCATATCACATTGGTGGCTCATAGTCATCCTGTGATCAACCAATACTCCGAGGTCCTTCTCCTCCTCTGTTACTTCCAATTGATGCATCCCCAGCTTATAACAAAAATTCTTGTTATTAATCCCTAAATGCATGACCTTGCACTTTTCACTATTAAATTTCATCCTATTACTATTACTCCAGTTTACAAGGTCATCCAGATCTTCCTGTACGATATCCTGGTCCTTCTCTGTATTGGCAATACCTCCCAGATTTGTGTCATCCACAAACTTTATTAGCACATTCCCACTTTTTGTGCCAAGGTCAGTAATAAAAAGATTAAATAAGATTGGTCCCAAAACCGATCCCTGAGGAACTCCACTAGTAACCTTCCTCCAGCCTGACAGTTCACCTTTCAGTCCGACCTGTTGTAGTCTTCCTTTTAACCAGTTCCTTATCCACCTTTCAATTTTCATATTGATCCCAATCTTTTCCAATTTAGCTAATAATTCCCCATGTGGAACCGTATCAAATGCCTTACTGAAATCAAGGTAAATTAGATCCACTGCATTTCCTTTGTCTAAAAAATCTGTTACCTTCTCAAAGATGGAGATCAGGTTGGTTTGGCATGATCTACCTTTTGTAAAACCGTGTTGTATTTTGTCCCAATTACCATTGACCTCAATGTCCTTAACTACTTTCTCCTTCAAAATTTTTTCCAAGACCTTGCATACTACAGATGTCAAACTAATAGGCGTGTAGTTCCCCGGATCACTTTTTTTTCCTTTCTTAAAAATAGGAACTATGTTAACAGTTCTCCAGTCATACGGTACAATCCCTGAGTATACAGATTCATTAAAAATTCTTGCTAATGGGCTTGCAATTTCATGTGCCAGTTCCTTTAATATTCTTGGATGAAGATTATCTGGGCCCCCCGATTTAGTCCCATTAAGCTGTTCGAGTTTGGCTTCCACCTCGGATGTGGTAATATCTACCTCCATATCCTCATTCCCTTTTGTCATCCTACAATTATCCCTAAGCTCCTCATTAAAGACTGAGGCAAAGTATTTGTTTAGATCAGCGTTTCCCAAACTTGGGATGCCGCTTGCGTAGGGAAAGCCCCTGGCGGGCCGGGCCGGTTTGTTTACCTGCCGCATCCGCAGGTCCGGCCAATCACGGCTCCCACTGGCCACGGTTCACTGTTCCAGGCCAATGGGAGCTGCTGGAAGTGGCGGCCAGTACATCCCTCAGCCCGCGCTGCTTCCAACAGCTCCCATTGGCCTGGAGTAGCGAACCGCGGCCAGTGGGAGCTGCGATTGGCTGGACCTGCGGACGCGGCAGGTAAACAAACTGGCCCGGCCCGCCAGGGGCTTTCCCTACACAAGCGGCATCCCAAGTTTGGGAAACACTGGTTTAGATATTGGGCCATGCCTAGATTATTCTTAACCTCCATTCCATCCTCAGTGGTTAGCAGTCCCACTTCTTCTTTCTTTGTTTTCTTCTTCTTTATATGGCTATAGAACCTTTTACTATTGGTTTTAATTCCCTTTGCAAGATCCAACTCTACATGGCTTTTGGCCTTTCTCACTTTATCCCTACATGTTCTGACCTCAATAAGGTAGCTTTCCTTGCTGATCACTCCCATCTTCCACTCCTTGTAGGCTTTCTGCGTTTTCTTAATCACCTCTCTGAGATGCTTGCTCATGGTCTACAATTCCTGCCTATGAATTTTTTCCCCTTTCTTGGGATGCAGGCTTCTGATAGTTTCTGCAACTTTGACTTGAAGTAATTCCAGGCCTCCTCCACCTTTAGATCCACAAGTTCTTCAGTCCAATCCACTTCCCTAACTAATTTCCTTAATTTTTTTAAGTTAGCCCTTTTGAAATCAAAAACCCTAGTCACAGATTTATTTTTGTTTATCCTTCCATTTAACTCTTCAAAATATGAGATTTCACTCCTCCGCCCATTGAACACTGGCATAATTAGATACAGCATAATGCCATCCCCAATCATGCACAAAGCATGTGGTGTGTCACTCAGAGTCCCAGGCTTTAGGGGCCCTGCTATGTCAGCACCCAGCTACAACATCCACCCCACACTGCTCACTCCACCACCACCATCTTCAAAGATGGATTTGGGAGTTCATTTCTCTTCCGTGGCCCCATTATGACCTGAACCCTCTATAGCAGACCAAAACCTCTCCATATTCCTATTGACTGACAAGGGTCCTACACCCATCTCAGCTATTGCACATTCCCTACCCTTAGAATGTGCTACATTGGCTACTGAACTCTGCCTGGGGTAGAACATATCTTACTTCATACAGATTCCCACAAAACACTGAAAAACTGTCCATCAGTACAATACTATCTTGTAAGAGATTTATTTGTCTTGCTTACAGTTGGTTCTGGGGTAGCTACATCCATTTTAATTATGCCACCTCCTGCATTTGGTCTTTTAAATAGTTTATTCTTTTAAACATTTAACTATGTTTTATTGATACTTTTTCAAGCAGCTGGAGCATGTTGGTGAAAGGGAGTTCTTTATAAATAAAGTTATCATTATTCATTATCACTATAAAAACTTAGGACTAGGTGTGAACTAACACAGGAATTTAAGAAATATGTGCTTTAAAAAGACCCGACAGCTTAGCAAGCTGAGAGAATAACAGCGAACAATATTACTTTTATATTACTCTAGCTATAGAAAATGACTCTGTAGGAAAAGACTTAAGGTCTAGATCAAGAAATTCCTTTTACCTTTTCTCACAATACAAAGCAATTAAATCAATGAAATTAAAAACCAGCCAATTTCATAGATTCCAAGGCCAGAAGGGACTATTGTGATCATCTAATCTGGCCTTCTTTATAACACAGACCATAGGCCTTCCCCAAAATAATTCCTAGAGCAGAGCTTTTAGAAAAACATCCAAATGTGATTTTAAAATTGTCAGTGGTGGAGAATCTAACATGACCCTTTTTTACGCCTTCTTTCTAGTCTGAATTTCTCTAGCTTCAACTTCCAGCCACTGGATCGTGTTATACCTTTGTCTGCTAGACTGAAGAGCCCAAGGTTAAATATGTGTTCCCAGTGTAGATACTTACAGACAGTAATGAAGACATCTCATCACCTTCTCTTTGTGAAGCTAAATAGATTGAGCTTTTTGAGTCTATCATTATGAGGCATGTTTTCTAATCCTTTAATCACTCTCATGGCTCTTCTCTGAGCATTCTCCAGTTTATCAACATCCATCTTGAATTGTGGGCTCCAGAACTGGACACAGTATTCCATTGGCAGTCACCAAATACAGAGATAAAATAATCGCTCTACTCCTACTCGAGATTCCACTGTTTATGCATCCAAGGATCCTGATAAGAGAGATACTTTCTCACATAATTTATAATTAGGCTGTGGAACTTCTTACTACCAGGTATCACTGAGGCCAAGAGCTTAGCAGGATTCAAAAAAAGTTTGGACACTTACCTAGATAATAAAAATATACATAAATATAATTATAAAGATTGAAAAATAAAGAAGAGTTCCAGAAGGATATGTGTGTATATATATATGTGGGATCGAATGAGAATTAGGAAGAAATTGTCCTTGGGCTTGGTTATCCCATAACTGCTTACTGCAAGGTTTCTTCTTCTTCTGAGGCAGCTGGTACTGACCATTGTCAGAGACTGGATTAGATGGACCATCTGTATAATTCCAGTATGATCGTTCCTTCAGTAATTTGCAGTTACTGGGGTCCAGATTTTTACCACTGTTGCTCATTCTGTGCAATACTTTACTCTGTAAGTAGGCTCCAGGCCCCAAATCCTCAAAGGCACCCATGATGAGGTGTTCATGTTGGGAAAGAGTTAATATGGGCCTGAGAGAACTATTAACCTTCCTGCTCACCCCTGGAGGGTGGCCCAGTCTAGTTAGAAATAATGTTCAGATGGCTCGTCTCTATAAAGAGCTGGGTGAGCCCAGTTAGGAAGAGGAAATGAGGTTGAGAGTTCCTTCTCTCTGGGAAGCAACCTGAAAGAAGGCTGAGAAGGAGACCAGACCAGACCAGACCAGACAGCCTTCCTCAGAGGTCATCTGGAAGCCTGACTCTGTGGCACCAGAAGGGTCAGCACTCAGAAAAGTGCTCTGGACAGAGGGGCAGAATAGTCTTACAGTAGGAGTTGGCCAGAGGACAGTGGGAGGTGGTGGGGGGGATACTGAGGCATATCTGCTGTAACTCCATATCTGGTCACAAGTGGGTGTTTTGGAGCAGTAACTTTGCCATAAGTTGAGCCTTCTCCAGGAGCTATTGAAACTCCCTATGAGAAAAAGAGGGATCTGGGAAAAGATGGAGCCAAAAGAGGCAGATGTCGTCTTTAGAAGAGCACTGTTTACTTTCCCAAGTTGTGGTAGGGAAGGGGAGTCACAGACACTGGAGGTCCTGTTCCAGTTGCAAGAGGCAGCCAAGCAGTCAAAACAGATCCAGGCTGTCGTCCTGCAGCTCCTGAAACATAAAGGAAACCTGTGAGAGGTGCAGTTGGAGCTGTAGAGGCAACTTTCCATATTGGAGGGGGCAGAAGAAAAGCCCACTAGAAAGCATGAGAAAATAATTACTCAGCAGACACAGATAGTGGGTAAAAAAACCATATTAGAGGTCTGAGGTCCAGCCCAGAGTATGTTTGCCTATGTGAACTGTGATACAAAGACTTATTCTGGAGAGGCAGATCATGGGAGAACCCACAGATGCTCAGCCTGTTGCCCAACTATGGACAGGGCCTATGTCATTTCTTTGTGGAAAAGTAGGGCATTTAACAAGGTATTGCCCTCAGCAGAGAATGAGCTGCAGACAGACAAAGGACCAGGGTTCCAGCAATTGGAAAGAAAAGGAGCAGGTGGTCTTATAGCATCCCTGTAGTGGAGATCAGTCAGAAAGATGTGACAGTGGGGATGGTGGCCCTCACAGATATGCCATGGATCCACCTCAGTAGGAGACTGGAGGGGACGGGAAGGGAGGAGTATGACTCCTTTGATAAACCCTGCTGAAGTTGGGGTACTGGTGGAGGTGAAAACAATTCACTGGGGGAGTACACAGTCAGAGTCCCTAATGGAAATAGGTGATCTGGGGACAACTGTTGACACCCATGAGAGGTCTGAAGTTCAAGCAAAGAGCTGTGTGAAAGCAGGGCCGGTTTTAGGCACCGTGGGGCCCGATTCGAAGGAGCTGCTGCCGAAGTCCCGCCGCTGTCTTCGGCAGCAGCTCAATTGCTGCCACGGAGAAAGGACCCTCCGCTGAAATGCCGCCGAAGACAGCGGCAACGATTGAACTGCCACCGCCGACAGTGCAGGGACTTCAGCGGCAGCTCAATCGGCTGAAGTGCCTTCGGCGGCACTTCGGCGGAGGGACCTTCCTCCGTGGCAGCGATTGAGCTGCCGCCGAAGACAGTGGCGGGACTTCGGAGGCAGCTCCTTCGGGATGTTGCAGGGCCCTCTTAGGGGCGTGAGGCCTCATTCCAGGGAATCAGCTGAATCGCCCTAAAGCCAGCCCTGTGTGAAAGGCAACAGCAGCATAGGTGACAGGAGGGACAAAGGAAATTGACTGAAGTGATGGAGACACAAAATCATTGAGAGAAGGTGGTGAGCAAAGCTTGCTGGTGGCCCAGCTAGAGAAGAAGCAAAGGCCTAAAGAAAAGTCTAAGTTGAGGAGTGTTTTTGGAAGATGAGAAGGTCGGACTTCATTTGCGGTTGGAAGATGCCCAGAAAGAAAGCAATGCAGGGAGATAGGCAGTTAGTGTATCTAGAGAATATTCTGTATTCCCCACCCCCTAGACAGAAAGGCCCCAGTGCTAGGTGAGGTTCAGTCTTGTTCACCCCAACACATGCTGGGAAAGGGTTAGTATGGGCCTGAGAAGCCAATTAACCTGCCTGCTCGCCCTGGAGGGTGGGCCAGACCTAATTAGAAATAAAGACCAGCTGGGGGGAAAGCAGGGTCTAGCTCCATAAACAGCAGGATGAGCCCAGCTGTGGGGAGGAGAACCTGAGAAGAGGCAGAGGGGTCCCTGTCCCTCAGGCAAGGTCTACACTACAGACTTATATTGGTATAACTACGTTGCTCAGGGGTGTGAAAAATGCACACCCCTAAGCAATGTAGTTGTACCAACCTACCCCCCAGTGTAGACTGTGCTATGTCAATGGGAGGGCTTCTCCTGTCAACATAGTTACCACCTCTCAAGGAGGTGGATTAACTATGCCAGTGGGAGAAGCTCTCTGGTTGGTGTAAGAGTGTCTTCACTTAAGCGCTACGGCAACGCAGCTGTGCTGATGCAACATTTTAAGTGTAGACCTGCCCTGAGAAAGCAGCCTGTAGTAGCAAGGCTAAGAAGGAGCACAGAGGCTACTCCAGGGGTGAGCTGGAAGCCTGGATGAAGGCAGGGGCCCTGAGGGAGCTGTAGCCTGTCTGAACCCTGAGTGAGGGAAGGAGTGTGCCAGCCCCGGGCGGTGGGGCTGAGCAAGGCACAGAAGCCTTTGGTTAGCCAGGAGGCCAGTATAGAGCAGCAGAGGCATGCCTGGGATGTTATGGCTGCCAGCTGAGCCCAGCAGAGCTGAAGCTTTGGTTTTGTTTACATTGCTGTGGGACTTTGAGTAAAGGACTTTGCAAAATGGTCTGGCTGAAGGGCCATAGGACAGTGTGGTGGGAAACTGAGACACAGCTACCACAATGCCAACTCTGGCCACAGAGATGGTCTGTGGTCTCGGCTTTGCCATAGCGCCTAATTCCCAATGATTTCAATGGGAATTAGGTGCCTAGGATCTGAGCCACTGTGATGAAAGATGACAGAACCTGGCCCTTTAGAATGAATTGCACATTTACAGAAACTCTGGATCTACCGGTTTGTATATTTGTTGATCTATCTAGATTGTAAGCTCCTCAGAATGGGGAACTGTGGTATATACAACCATGATTCTGTTTTCTTTGTACTATACCTTTAAATGTGGGAAGTGTGACTGCCTGTCTGCCAGTGGCAGGGTTTGGAGAGGGTTCGAGTTAGAGAAACTTAAAGAGAACCATGCTGAACTGTCACTCAGACGGAGATTTTCTATTCATTCTTTCTTTGCTGCTGTCTGTAATCAAAACCAAAAATACATGTTTTATTTTTTATGTATGGATAACCTAATAGGACTATGTCTTCTTTTATACCTTGTACATCTCTGAGTAGCCTACTGACGCTTAAATAACTCACAGCTTTCACTCTTGTGGCTGACAGTTCTATTGTCTCAGGGAATGTAGTAACTGGGAGTAGTCATGACTGTACAGTATCAGACAGTTTGAGCTAGTTCCATGGACAGCTTTGAAGCGCCAAGAGTGAAACCTTGAACTTGACCAGCTATTCATAGAGTAGCACATGTAAGGAGTGCACCACTCGGGTGATTTGTCCTCAGAAGCCTGCGTTGATCACTAAGCTAGATATTGCACTTTGAACCAACTGAAGCCTTTTTTTTTTAAAGCTGGAGACTTTATTGCTAAGCACATTGCATTGCAATAATTGAGGTCATGAATAAGTGGGCCCCGTCTCAAGGTCGGAGTATGACAGAATGTCTCTCTGAGTTGTTCATAGCCAAATTTAGGGTCCAGTACTGTGAGGTTCTGAGCAGAAGTTAATGGGAATTGAGGGGACCCAAACACTTACAGGATCAAGCCCTGTCTAGGTAATGTGAGTTTTGCATCATTTCCATATTGTGAAGTAATTGAGACTGTGTAATCAACTGACATTGCTTCATATTATCACTGGAATTAGATTACCAAAGTTAAAAGGAATATCACCATTGATTGTAAGCCCTTAGGCAGGGGCTGTCGTTTTGTTCTGTGTTTGTACAGCCCCCCCAGCACAATGGGGTCCTGGTCCATAACTGGGGCTCTTAGGTGCAAAGGTAATAATAACAACAACAGCCACATAAAATAGGAGAGAATCAATTAGATAAACATTATTCACAGACTGCAGTGACTGGGCATCGATTCAGTGCAATTATGGTCTAAAAACCAAAGCGCAGAACTAGTTTGAATTATGTGTCATATTTCTGAGAGAGAGATGAAAAACCCTCATTTCAAACTGGGACAGCAGAGATTTTGTTAATGCTCTCAAATGAAAAGCTAACGTATCTATGTAATTAAACCAATTAGTCCCTGTACTTCCTCCTTGGAAAGTCACATATACAACAGGGTTTGGGAATTATTGTAATTCCGAAACTAGGAAGATTTAATCCAAAATGGATTTTTAGAGTACAAATCACTTCATTTGATTCTGCTTTAAAAGTCTGTCTGTACTTGGCAATGTTATTGTTATTTCCAAATCGAGACCCGTGGAATTTCTGTAATGTTAGTAAAAACATATCTGAAGATTGACATTTCAGAATTATTTCATCATCCTTTGGGTCTTGTTTGTATGGGAAATAACTTTTGTCTGAGCCAATTACAGTATGGTTAATGGTTAAATATATTAAGAGCAGTAACCGAAATCTGACATTCCATTGTTCACAAACTTCCAAAAACACATCAACTTTTTTACTTGGAAAGCCCAAAAGAGGTTTGAGAAAATATTTTAAAGAGACGTCCATTTACATTTGGTAAAAGCTGATTTGGAGCCAAACCAAAGATTAGAAGAAATGGTTCCAAGTTTTCTTTCTGTTGTAACAAAGGAAAAGAAATGTGTTTAAAATACTGTAGGAGAGTTTTAAGTTTATATTGTCTTTTGTATAAACCTTGCCACTGAATATGTAAAAATATCCCTGTAATGTGTAAGGCAGTAAAACAAAAAGGCCACTCAATTAAACTGAAACCTTAAGGGCAAAGCTATGGCTTCCTGCACTCCACGCAATGGAAAGTGAGGTTCCCGAGCTGTAGCAACTAAACCAAAGCAGCCTGAGGGCCTTGCCTGCACTACTTCACAAAGAGGCACTCAGCATCTGCCCGTACTAGTCCCCCATGAGTGTCCTCAGCCCCAGATATCGGCAGGCATACAGAGGAAAGGCTGGTCTGGACACATCCCATTGTGGTCTACTGATCACTGCCCATTGCCAGGCCCCAGCCTTGTTCTCAAGAGAGTACTAGGTCTTTATTGTGGCCACAGCATACCCAACTATTGAATGGAGAAAAAGATTGTCCCTTCTTTCCCTTTAACACACGCTTGCAAGTGAAGCTAGAATGTGGTTCTTAATATGAAATCCACTGTTGAAGAGACAAAGGGAGGATCAGTTGCTGCCAAAGCTCCTGAGAGGGTGGCTGTAATGTGCAGAAGCAATGGTAAAAAAAGACATCTTTTTTCCTTCCTTTACCCCTCCATATTCTCCGGGCCGGCTCTAGATATCTTGCTGCCCCAAGCAAAAAAATTTTGCTCCCTCCCCTGCTTTTTTTGGCTTTTACACATGTTTGCACTTTGCAATGTTTTTGTTTTGTTTTGTGGCGGCACTGATGGTGTTATTGGCCACTCGGGGCTTCCTTCCCGGCCCTGGTAAGTTCTCGGCGGCTTTCTCGTTGTTCCTCGGGGTCTTGGGCTGTAGGCAGAGCCAGCTCCAGGCACCAGCGAAGGAAGCAGGTGCCTGGGGGTGGCCAATAGAAAGGGGCGGCAGTCCGTGTTTTATTGGGGCGGCACGTCCGGTCTGCGACAGGAATTTGGCTCTTCGGCAGCACTTCAGCGGCACCTCAACTCCGCTTCGGTCTTCGGCGGCAATTCGGCGGCGAGTCCTTCACTCCATCTCGTCCTTTTCAGCGGCACTTCGGCGGCAGCTTAATTGGGGTTTTTTCTTTTTTCCCCGCTGCTTGGGGCGGCAAAAAAGCTGGAGCCGGCCCTGCCGGCCCCAGCTCCTCAGCCCCCTGCCGGGGCGGTCCCCTGGCTCTGTCCTCCCCGGTCCCAGCCGGTCCTGGAGGTGGGAGCCCCGGCTGGAGGGACCCTGGGCTGAGGCGCGGCCCGGGAGCCCCGCTGCTTACCCCAACCCTGCCAGCGCTGGACCGGCTGGAGGCAAGGGGCAGCGGGCGGAGTCAGCGCTGGTGTGGGGAAG
>NW_020664393.1:22575806-22625798 GCF_002925995.2 Terrapene triunguis
AGCCCAGGGTTGGGGCGGCAGGGGGTGCGGGTGGGGTGGGGGGGAGATCCCAGAGTTGGGGCGGCAGGGGGTGCGGGTGGGGTCGGGGGGAGAGCCCAGAGTTGGGGCGGCTGGGGGTGCGGGTGGGGTCAGGGGGAGAGCCCAGGGCTGGGGTGGGGGGCAGCCAAAAATTTTTTTTCTTGGGGCGGCAAAAAACCTAGAGCCGGCCCTGAGGATAATGACCACTGGTGGTGGTGAGAATGAGATGATGACTAACACTTCGGGTTTTTCCACAGGGCATGGTGTGACTAATGAAAATACTGTGCATTCTCCTTTTCCAGATTGTAGCGGGTGTATTGCCATTTGGTTGACTAATAAAGGTAATTATAGAAAGAGCACAGTGT
Organism: Terrapene triunguis; assembly: GCF_002925995.2. Taxonomy (NCBI): domain Eukaryota; kingdom Metazoa; phylum Chordata; order Testudines; family Emydidae; genus Terrapene; species Terrapene triunguis. Next base: position 22,576,190 of record NW_020664393.1, read on the forward strand.
TGTCCTGTTGTACATAGGGTTGCCAGGTGCGTGGTTTTTGACTGGAACGCCTGGTTGAAAAGGGACCCTGGCAGCTCCGGTTAGCACTGCTGACCAGTTCACTAAAAGTCCAGTTGGTGGGGCAGCGGGGTGTGCCCTGGCTTGGTGTGGCTCTCAGAAGCAGCTGGCATGTCTGGCTCCTAGGTGCAGGGGTGGCCACTGGGGCTCCGCGTGTTGCCCCCACCCCAAGTGCCAGCTCCACAGCTCCCATTGGCCAGGAACCAAGGCCAATGGGAGCTGCAGGGGCGGCACCTGTGGGGATGTGTAGGGCACAGAGCCCCCTGGCCCCTCCGCCTAGGAACTGGACATGCCTGGGAGCCGCCTGAGGTAAGTGCCGCCTGGCCAGAGCCCGTACCCCAACCCCCTGTCCCAGCTTGGAGCCCCCTTCCGCATCCTGAACCTCTCATTTCTGATGCCATCCCAGAGCCTGCACCCCCAGCCGGAGCCCTCACCCCCTTCCACACCTAGCCCCCACCCCAGCCTGGTGAAAGTGAGTGAGGGTGGGGGAGAGCGAGCGACGGAGAGAGGGGGGATGGAGTGAACGGCGGCGGGGCCTCAGAGAAGGGGTGGAGCAGGGGCAGGGCCAGCTTTAGGACCTGCAGGGCCCGATTCGAATACCTGGCAGTGGTCCGGGTCTTCTGCGGCACTTCGGCAGCGGGGGGTCCGCTCCGCGTCTTCCGCAGCACTGAAGGACCCCCCACCGCCAAAATGCCGCCGAAGACCCGGAGCGGACCGCCACCGGGTGAATAAAAAAAATTAAAAAGGCGCGGGGCCCAATTCCAGGGGATCGGGGGAATCGGCCTAAAGCCAGCCCTGGGCAGGGGCGTGGCCTCTGGGAAGGGGAGGGATAGGAATAGGGCAAGGGTGTTCAGTTTTGTGAGATTAGAAAGTTGGCAACTCTAGCTGTACACCATGGGGTTCCCTCTTATATTGCTAACCTCTCTACTGTGGTCAATTTTGGCATTGAACTCTCAAAGATTAAAGTAGGTGTAAACCATCACCTTGGGGTGAGCAATTGTCTAAAGTAACCCATAACTATAGATAAAGCTATATCTTTCTTCTACTCTATCCAAGCACAGAACACTGATCGGATGTGGACTGTGTAATTTGGCCTGCCATACTAATTGTTTTATGCAGTGTTGTTGTAGCTGTGTTGGTCCCAGGATATTAGAGGAACAAGGTGAGTGAGGTAATATCTTTTATTGGACCAACTTCTGTTGGAGAGAGAGAAAAGCTTTCAAGGTTACGTATCCCAGACCTAAGGAAAAGCTCTGTATAAGCACGGAAGCTTCTCTCTCTCTCTCTCTCTCTCTCCAAGAGAAGTTGGTACAATAAGAGGAATTACCTCACCCACCTTGTCATACTAATTGTTTTGAACTTTTCTAATATTTTACAAGTAAAGTGAGCAAACAAAAGTAATGCCTTTGTTCTCTAAACAGGTGCCATTTTTAAATAGGGAAGAAGGGGCGAAAAGGGAGAGACAGGAGGTTTCAGGCAACAAAAGCAAAACAGACTTACAAGGAACAATGCATGTACACACTTACCTGAGCTCCCTTATCCTTCATCACCAGGCTCATTGCCACTTGCCTGTCGGGACTGGCTTCACTCCGATGGAGTTTCAAACAGCTCCTGGTTCCCCACAAGGTTTGTGTCTCCCTTCCTCCTCCTCACTGTACATGGCAAGGGTCACTGCATTAGGCTCTCATGACATGTCCACGGTCACATTCGAGGTGCTCACAGGGTCCCCCCCCAAGTGTGGCATGCAGTTAATTGTAGAAGTGGCAGGTCTGCAGGTCAGCTGCAGATTTCTTGTGCGCTCTCTCTTACCTCCTGGTATGCCTGCCTTAGTTCCTTCGCTTTCATGCAGCACTGTTCCTCATCCCTGTCATGTCCCTGTTTTAGCATCCTCAGTGCCATCTGTGCATAGATGTCTATGGGTATGACTAAGCTGCAGCTGGGGGTGAGTCTCCCAGCCTGGGTAGACAGGCTCATGCTAACTGTGCTCGAGCTAGTGTGCTAAAAATAGTGTGATGTTGTGACACAGGCAGTGACTCAGGCTAGCCACCCAAGCTCAGACCCAGAGGTTTGAGTAGGTTTGGACTCAGGTGGCTACCGAGTCCCGCCTGCGCCACAACATCCATGCTGCTATTTTTGGTGCACTAAGCTGAGCAGAGCTGCATGAGTGTCTACTCAGACAGAGAGGCACAATCCAAGATATAGTGTAGCTGAATTTCTTCAACTGCTCCTTGCACAGGCCCTTCTCCCCACAGGCCAAGGAGATCCATGACTCCTTTCCTGCTCCAGGCAGCTCTCCATGTTCATGGAGCTGGATGGTCTATGGTTGCAAAACTAGGCTAGTAGGCGTGCAGGAAAAGGTACTTCAAAAACACGCTGGGGACTTAAAGGCAGGGGAGGGTCAGGTTTCCAGTGTCTCTGACCCCTGGGTAGTGGAGTTCATAACTGTGACCAGAGTAACCCTGTTGTTGGGTTAGGAGCATTGTGAGACAGCTGCTGGAGGGCTGTTAGGATAAACACAGGCAATACAATGTCTACAGCTGCACTGTCTCAACAGAAGTAGGTTGACTGTGGCTCTGTGTCGTTCGGGGGCGGGGGGAGTTATTGCATTGATGTAAGAGGGTACTTATGTTGGCGGGAGACAAATTTAGGAGTAGATGAAGAACTAAGTCAAAACAAGTCAATTTAGGGCAGCCCGACTTTGTAGTGTACACCAGGCCAAAGAAACTTATGAATAAATAAGTTGCAATTCCATGCTCCTTGTCCCTCACCAAAGGCTCTTAAGCAAAATAAGCAGGATAAGAGAGAAGGATCTCTCATGGACTTGTAACTGGTTAAAAGTTAGGAAACAAAGGGTAGGAATAAATGGTCAGTTATCAGAATGGAGAGAGGTAAATGTTGGTGTCCCCCAGGATCTGTACTGGGCCCAGTCCTATTTAACATATTCATAAACGATCTGGAAAAACGGGTAAACAGTGATGTGGCAAAATTTGCAGATGATACAAAACTACTCAAGATAGTTAAGTCCCAGGCAGACTGCAAAGAGCTACAGAAGGATCTCACAAAAATGGGTGACTGGGCAACAAAATGGCAGATGAAATTTAATGTTAATAAATGGAAAGTAATGCACATTGGAAAACATAATCCTAACTATACACATACAATGATGGGGTCTAAATTAGCTGTTACCGCTCAAGAAAGAGATCTTGGAGTCATTGTGGATAATTCTCTGAAATCATCCACTCAATGTGCAGCGGCAGTCAAAAAAGCAAACAGAATGTTGGGAATCATCAAGAAAGGGATAGATAATAAGACAGAAAATATCATATTGCCTCTATATAAATCCATGGTACATGCACACCTTGAATACTGCGTGCAGATGTGGTCACCCCATCTCAAAAAAGATATATTGGAATTGGAAAAGGTTCAGAAAAGGGCAACAAAAATTATTAGGGGTATAGAACAGCTTCTGTATGAGGAGAGATTAATAAGACTGGGACTTTTCAGCTTGGAAAAGAGGCAACTAAGTGGGGATATGATAGAGGTCTATAAAATCATGAGTGGTATAGAGAAAGTAAAGAAGGAAGTGTTAATTCACTCCTTCTCATAACACAAGAACTATGGGTCACCAAATGAAATTAATAGGTAGCAGGTTTAAATCAAATACAAGAAAGTATTTTTTCATGCAACGCACTGTGAACCTCTGGAACTCCTTGCCAGAGGGTGTTGTGAAGGCCAATTCTATAACAGGATTCAAAGGGGAGCTAGATAGATTCATGGAAGATAGGTCCATCAATGGCTATTAGCCAGGATGGGCAGGAATGGTGTCCCTAGCCTCTGTTTGTCAGAGAAGCTGGGATTGGGTGACAGGGCATGGATCACTTGATGATAACCTGTCTGTTCATTCCCTTTGGGGCACCTGCCATTGGCCAGTGTCAGAGGACAGGATACTGGGCTTGATGGACCTTTGGTCTGACCCAGGATAGCCGTTCGTATGTGGCATGTGACTTGCGATGTGGAGAACTTAAGATGGTAAACACTAGTTAATTAGCGACAAAGAGTCCCGTGGCACCTTATAGACTAACAGAAGTATTGGAGCTTCAGCTTTCATGGGTGAATAACCACTTTGTCAGACCCATGTGGTGGATGCGTCTGACGAAAGCTTATGCTCCAATACTTCTGTTAGTCTATAAGGTGCCACAGGACTCTTTGTCGCTTTTTACAGATCCAGACTAATACGGCTACCCCTCTGATACTTGAGACTAGTTAATTAGTGCAGTGGAGAAATCTATGCAAGGGCTACATTGCAGTAAAGATGCATTAGAGAACAAATCCAGGGCCATCTGTTTCTGTTTTGCCAGCACACTCAGTTGGAGATCACAAGCATTCCCATGTGCATTGATTAACTGGACATCTGGCAACAAAAAACGTGACTGTTAAAAATATGATAACAATAGAGGAATTACAGAAAATATATATAAAGTGATTTCATTGTTGAAATCTCTATCAAGGCAGGCAACTTGGTCAATAAAGTCGATTTAGAAAAATATTCCTTTCCTAAATTTTTCTTTACTATATGTTCTGATATGTAGGTAGCTAGGTAACTTTTATCTTACCTCTTGACCTGTTCTCAGAAGGCAATCAAAACAAATTAAAGCATTTACAAGGGGATGAAAGGCATTAAGGCAAGACTGAAGCTTTGATTAATTTTCTGTTTTAAAAAAAATGAACATATTCTTACCATATGTTATCAAACCATGGAACATCTACAATATAGAAGCAGAGCTGAAAAGTCAGAACATCTTAAACTATTGGCAAAATAAGGCATATGTATTGCATGATAATAATAATTTGCACAAGTGAAATGTTGCTCTCACTGAAAGTTAGTGGAGTTACTCCTGATTTACAGTGATGTAACTGAGAGCAGAATTTGATCACAGAATTTTAATCAGCAAATAACTCAGCCTATTTACAGCTACTGTTTGCCATGGAGTTGAACTCTAATGAATAAGCCACCCTAAGCCCCAATTGACCCATGAGTTTAACTTTCTGCTTGGCTGTTGGGTGTGAAATTGGCTGTCTTGCTACTTTATGTTCAATTTATCTCATTGCTTTAGACTGCTCTCACAGAGGCCCTACTCACGTTGTGGCTGAGTGCTCTACACTGTGTTGTTTTCACTTCAAGGTAGTTAATATTTGATGACGAAAAGCGAGGCAGCTGGTGTACAAGAAATGTTGGGAGTGGCTGGCTTTGTTAAGAAATAGACCTCCTCCACTAGCTTGGTGCTTTGTATATGCATGTGTTGGTATGCACTATAAATATACAGAGCATATAAATAGAAGCCAGGAAGCAAAATATTATGGGCCACACATCCTCACCAGGTGTAAATTGAAATGGCTTCATTGACTTCAGCACAGCAATGCTGACTTAAACCAGCTGAGGATGTGGCCTTACACATTTCCAGGACAGACCTAGGAGTCCAGTGTCCTGCTTCAGTGGCCATTAGTCCTCCTAACTAGAAAAGAATCTGTTTTGATTTTATTTTCAAGGGGATCCTAAGAATGAGGGCTGCTAAAAATTGATGATTATCTTCTGTTCATGAGCAGATGGTGTCCAGTGGAAAGGGAATAAATTTCACTCTCCAGTAGAGAAGAAGGCTGATTCTTGGGAGGAGTATTTGCATATAGTTAGTGGTGATTTCCTTATTGGCTTTTCTTTCTTTTCTTATCTCAAAGATCCTGTCTACATTGAGTATAGAAATTATATTAGCAAGAACCATGTTTAAACCTGTGTTGCTTGCCTCATCCATCACTCCTAAGCAATAGTAGAGGCAACCACTACAGGTCTTTACAAACTTCTGATAAGTTGTGCTTCTTAGCAGTCCTCAGCCATGAAATAGTGAGTCGCCAGGCCCTGGAGACTCATCAGTCAGACCCTTTGGTATATGCTGAAATGAGATGCAGCTTTCAAAAATGATCAGGAAAAGGACGGCTCTTTTTCCTTGCTTTTTATTCTCCTCTAGGTCCTTTTCCTCTGAATGATCTGTGCCCACCTAGAATTGCCAGGTATTCTGAAAGGAAGGAGAAACAAGAGATATCTACCCTAGAATTAACACCCTCTGTCAAGTACAACTGTCACCTTATCCAGTCACAGTTGATGACACACAGTTTGGCTGTTGGTGTATTTCAGCATTCTGTGCTGAAGCCACAACTGACTTTTAGCTAACATAGGTTGATCATACTCTCTACATCATAATGTGTAGTGAATAGCTTAAAGACAGTATATGCATACAGGCCCCAAGATTCATGCATAAAGCACAGGGTCTATGCAAAGTATTTATTTTTTCCCCTTTATCCCTCATCCTCAGATGCATAGGGCATCCACCAGTTTCCACCATTTATTTCAGTCTAGTACTGAACTGTTCAGGCTTCTGAGTGTCATGTTGATGGATCTGGTTTCTTTCTCTACAGTTCTCCATGCTTTTTCTCTAGATTGGCCTCTTTGTCTCTTTCCAGGTAGTGTCCATTTTATCATTTGCTGTGGAAATCATGTTGGTGGCATCCTTAAAGCATGTCTTAAATATATCCCTTGTTGCCTTCTTACAATATTTGATGCTTTAGATTGGTTTGTTCTATTTAGAATTGCTGATGTTGCAAGAAACTCTTTCCAATGGACTCTGAAGATCTTCTGCAGGCATTTACTTTGGAATGAACTGATCTTCTTATCAATTTCTGTTGTAGATTTCCACAACTGTGGTCCATAAAGAGGACGGACATGCCAGTGTTAAAAATTCATAACTTTGTGTCAGTGCCAATCATGCCATTTTTCCAAATCTTTTCAGGTTTATGAAAGTTGTTTGCTGCTTTTGATAGTCATTGCTTGACATCTAGCATGGTGTCAACATCATTGCCTTATCACTCCCTAGATAGGTAAAATGACTTACTACTTCTAGTGTTCTTTCATCCACTCTGATGGTTACTTTGAGGACATTGATAGCCATATATTTTGTTTTCCCCTTTTGACGAATAAAACAATTTGTTTCGCTGTATCTGCCAAAAGCTGGGTCTTCTCTTACATTAAACATAAAATTCCTTCTGTGGTTACTTTCCTCATGACATAGTCAATGTCCACTGCAAACAATAGTGGGGACTTAATATAACCTTGCCTTATGCTAATTGTCACTGCAAACCATTGGCTGATGTTGCACAGTCAGCATTATCATATAGATCCTAAATGATTCTTATTATTTTTACTGGTACTTCATAATATGCCATAATTTTCCAAAGACTGTGTCTGTGTACACTGTTAAAACACTTCTAGAAATCTAGAAAATTTATCACAAGGCACTTGCCACTCCATGCCTTGTTCTGTAATACATCTGAGAACAACGATATGGTCTGCACATGATCTCAGTGGTCTAAAACCTGCTCATTTCCAAGTTGAAAATCTATTTGTTTCTTGATAAATTCCAGGATGATGTTGCACAAGATTTTCGCAGGCACTGAGTTTAATTGCGATTGGTAAGGTCCCCTTTCTTTGGCAATTTTACTATATGGCCTCTTTCACTCGGCTGGGTTCTTCACTGCATACACTCTCCAAAAACACAAGGAAATCCTGGAGGGCTGTTTCAGCACTTGCTTTAAGCATTTCTCCAGTAATGTTATTCTCTCCAGGGGCTTTCCCATTGTTGAGTTTACTGATGGCTTTTCTAATTTCTTCCATCATAGTATCTCTTAAATCAATATCAAGCTCTAATGGTAGGTCTTCATCACTTATTTCTAGTAATTGTCTTGGGCTTGGTCTGTTTAAAACAGCCTGAAAATGTTCTGTCCGTCTTTTCCTTTGTACTAAGAGTATTTCCTCCTGTACTAAGAGTATTTCCATTTACATCTTTAATAGGGTTTCCAGTACTGCTAAAGTTTCCTATTAGTTGTTTGATTCTTATACAAGATTGTAAGGTTACTTCTTTGGCTAACATTTTCATCCTCTTGACACTTTCTAATAATATATGCCTTTTTTATCTCCGCTAGCACTCCTTTTTACCTCCCTGTATACAAAACTGTATTCTTCTTGCCACTTGCCTGTCTTTTCACATGTCTTAGCATTCATGAGTTTTTGCTTTACACTTTGCCCAAGTAGAATTGCTAATCTGTTCTTCCCTTTTAGTTCTAATAACAACAAAATCTGTCTTTGCACTTTCTAGATAGCGCTATCTGATGTTTTCCCACAGAGTAGCAATGTCTTGATTTTCTTCAGTTAACTCCATTATAACACAGAACCTATTCTTCAGTTCAAGCAGAAAAGCACTTTTTGCATTGAGGTCTCTTAATTGTGCATTGTTGCTGCACAGTTTTCTTGTAACCTTCTTCATCCTCTCTAACTTGATCTTCAATTTAGCAATACAGAGGTTATGGTCACTGCCCATATCTGCTCCCAGTAAGCACATACATCAGCCAAAAAGCTGCAAAACTTTTGTGAGCTGCAGAAGTGATCCCTCTGTTCTTTTTTTAATAGTACCCTCTGGGGAGTTCCATGCCACTTCATGGAATTCTTTGAGGGAATTATTGTTCCACCTCTCAGTAGACTGTTTACACTACAAATTTCTAATCATTCATCATTTTGGTTCATGTAGAAAAAAAACCCTGCCACACTTGCCTATAATTTACCAAAACCCATCATAGTTACTTCCAACTTCTGCGTTAAAATCACCCATAGTCTCTATGATACAATGTTTTGGAACCTTGGTTAACACATCTTGTAATAAATCATAAAAAGCATCTTTTTCTTCATCTGACTTTCATTGGTTGGTGCGTTGCATTGTTTGATTGTTAGTTTGAAGAATCTAGTCTGAATGTGAGCTCTAATAATTCTGTCATTGACTAATTCCCAACTCAGTCCATGCCTGCTCTGCTTCATTCGACATTGGGGTTGCTATGCTAGCTTCATGTCTACCATCCTCACTCCCAAAGTAGATGATGGTCTTATTTGTTTCTTTAACACGTAGTTTGTTCAAACCTGGCCATCTACACTCATTGATTCCGAGGACAGCAAGACCCATTTCTTTAATTACTTGAACAATTTTTGTAGCTTTGTACATTGTTCTCACATTCCCAAATAAGATTTTCATTATTGATTTGGCCTAGAACAAGGGACTTTTCAGAATATGGGCTTTCTTATGGGTTTGACCAATGCCCATCATCTTCTTCACATGATGTTGATCTCACATTCGAGGCTGTTGCATACCAGTATGGCTCCTGGTGTCTGTTTCTGTAGTAAGTTTATTTTTACATGGCGGGGTTACCAGTCCCAGGCACACAACCTTAGGTCCACAATTCCTTATCCATTATTTGGAGCTGTCCACATGTGAATGGTCCCCAACCTGCTATCCAGGAGATGCACTGGTCATTTTGGATGTCCCAGTTAGGCAGATTATTCTTTTGGTATGCTTTATATTCTGTGTTTGCTGCAACTGAAATCAGTGGTATCTCTGCTTTTGCAACAGGGCAAATATAACTCAGACCTTTTGGCTGGTTGCAGGTGTAAGCCCAATGGCCTGAAGCTCTAGAGGGTAAGGAGTGCTCTGCTTCCATTACTTGGTGAGCAGGGGGAAGAACTGCCACAGAGCGCCTTCATCTGCATAAGCTATTTACCCAGAACTCCAGAGGGACAGAAGCTCCTGTGGGGAAGGAACTTTGTGACATAATCTATTGCTAAACGGGGAAGTATGGTTACAAAGAGTTAATTTTGCGTAAGCTTTTTATACAGAATTTTTGCAGTAACATTTTGAGAGACACCAGAACTGTACACAAATTCAGAACTGGTTCGATAATGGAACTGAATTGAGAGGGTGGAGGCGGGGATGGGCTCCTATCTTGTGGCAAGGACTCTGCTCTAAGGTCCTCAATGCTACTGGTTTTACTCCTCTGAGGATCCTATGTTATTGGGAGTGCTCTTGAACTGGAGACAACTCTAGAGAGCTACTCGATGGGGTGCAATGTAGAGAAGGCTTTTGCTGAAGATGCAAAGGACAGCAGCAGGACTGACTGCGCTCTGGTCCAGCCTCCCCTACCGAGCCACTAAATGAAGCTGAAATCATAATAGCTGGGTTAGGTGTTGGAGCCTCAGGAGAGGACCAGGCAGCACTTCTTAAGGGACTTGAAACAGGCCTGCATGAGTGCACCTCAAGACTCTGGGACTATGCTGCCCACTGAGTGGGTTTTAGCAGATGGGGAAGTGATGTGATAGAGATACTTGCCTATTGGACATTCGCACCCGCAGCTCCGGAACTAAGTTGACTTATTCCTGCCAAAGTTACCACGAGGAACTGTTTTATTTATCATGTATATTGAGGGCATTGTTGTGTTTTCCCAAACCAATGCTGTTCCCTTCCCCACCTCCATACAAAGTTTTCCTTGTTTCACACATAGTTTCAATGCTTGCGAGTGAGGGCAGTGTTTCCAGTTAAGGGCACCCAGGGAAGATATTTAGAGATCTCAGAAATGCTGGTGGCAACTCAAGCAGGCAGCGTTTGTTACTTTTAAGATGGTTCGCCAGCTATTTGAACCTGCCCCTTGTTGCTTTCAACAACACCTGACAGAAGGGTTACACAGAGGGTTTTTTTAAATTGTCAGCTATAATTTGAGATATTGCTACACCTACTTATGGTTTTATTGGGGATTACTGCTGCTGCCAGTCCACAAAGATTAGCCGCTGTGCTGAAGTACTAGAGGAGGGTCAAGAGAGAGTAAAAGCTCTAACAACCTTTGGGGATGGGATGATGCTGGCAGACCAGGTGCCAGCTCATGCCTAGGCCCCTCAGCCTCACTGCAGTTCCATAACTAGGTTTTTTAGCTCCTGGGACAAGCAAGCATATTTGCGCCCCCTACTAGAGCCCTGCATGGGACTATTTTTGTAATCCTGTCCCACCCCACAAACCCACTCCCACCTGCTCCCACATTGTTTATTGAATGTTTATCCCACTCCTGCTATTATAGCAGCAGGTCCTTTGGGGACCTGCAGGATCCCAGTCCTGCTGTGGGGCTCTACCCCCTACCATTTTTTTTCATACACACTATTTTTCCAACCTCCCCCCAGCTTCGAGCCCTGGGAGGCTGGCCCGCTCGCCCCGCCCCAGTTACAGACCTGCCTCGCTGAACACTGACAAATGCATAGCTGGAAACCAGTCAGGCTCACCTGTGTGTTAGAGTTATAAGAATGAATTTAGTGTTTGGACTTTATGAAATACTTGTGAGTTGCCGCATGCATTAATCTCACTTATAATATTTTATCACATGCTATAAGGTAATATTTAAGTGTTTTGCTCTGTAACTATAAAAGTGTTTGCTCTAAAACTCTAAACCCCCACTGTCAGGATATACTAGATTGCCACAAGAGCATAGGTGCTGAAACTGGGGGGTGTTGCCACACCCCCTGGCTTGAAGTGGCTTTCATCATATACAGGGTTCACAGTTTGGTTCAATGGCTCTCAGCACCCCCACTATACAAATTGTTCCACCACCCCTGCATATCTCCTGCTCAGCAAAAGAAGGCCTGTAGACATTAGAGAAGCCATTGCAAAATATCAGTGGACAAAAGATTTTGTTGACTGCTCCACCCACACCCATGAAGTGGAGACGTGCACAAACTCTCGCCCTGTCAGCTTAAGCTCTGCGGAAAGGAGATAAAAATCTCTGTCAAGAAAAAATTATCATTAAGCTACTTGGAATTTGCAGAGGGCAATATTTCTCAGCATAAGCAAGGATCCCCAAGCTGCTTAGCTTGGGTTATCCCTAGAGGACATATAGAGCCTGCACATTACAGCAGCTTCTAACGGTCTTAGATTTCAAAAGATGAAACTCATTTGTATGCATGTATCTTTATGTGCTTTAACTTTGTAAATAACTCTTATTTATTTTTCCTAGTTAATAAACCTTTAGTTAGTTTATTATAGGATTGAACAAAACGTTGTCTTCGATATGAGATCTGAGGTACACTTGACCTGGAGTAAGTGACTGGTCCTTTGGAACTGGGACTAAGGCTTGGTCTACACTTACCCCCCAAGTCGAAGTAAGGTACGCAAATTCAGCTACGTGAATAACGTAGCTGAATTCGACATACCTTACTTCGAACTTACCGCGGTTCAGACGCGGTCCACACGCGGCAGGCAGGCTCCCCGTCGACTCCGCGGTACTCTTCTCGTTGAGCTGGAGTACCGCAGTCGACGGCGAGCACTTCCTGGTTCGATTTATCGCGTCCAGACCAGACGCGATAAATCGAACCCGGAACTTCGATCCCCAGCCGTCGAACTACCCGGTAAGTATAGACCAGCCCTAACTTTAATATTGTTGTGATTTTGGTTGTAGGGACCATCTATCACAGGGGTCGGCAACGTTTGGCACGCGGCTCGCCAGGGTAAGCACCCTGGCGGGCCGGGCCAGTTTATTTACCTGCTGACGCGGCGGGTTCGGCCGATCACGGCCCCTACTGGCTGCGGTTCGCCGTCCCGGGCCAATGGGGGCGGCGAGAAGCGGCGCGAGTGAGGGATGTGCTGGCCGCGGCTTCCCACTGGCCCAGGTCGGCGAACCGCAGCCAGTGGGGGCCGCGATCGGCCGAACCTGCCGCGTCAGCAGGTAAATAAACTGGCCCGGCCCACCAGGGTGCTTACCCTGGCGAGCCGCGTGCCAAACGTTGCCGACCCCTGATCTATCACAAAGGCAAACTTGCTTAGGTGGCAAGAAAGACTGGAGTACCCAAAGAGACTGTCTGTGACTCCATGTTACACTGTTATAGTGCTTGAGGAGTTAACATTTGATACCTGGTTGTTGAGATCTAAGCATAGAACTTCCAACCAATTTGGGGTTTGTGTGCTACTTCTCAACAGTCTGCACTGAGGTTGGTAGTCAGGGTCATGAGCCACTCCAGACAGCTTATCAGTATGATCATGTCTCCGTGTAGTGGCTGCCCCAGTAACAATAACTGTCTCCTACTTACAGCTAAGTACTTTAGCTCTAGTGTTAGAGGCTTAAGTTTTGGTGATCAAGGTCCTAGGTTTGATCCCTGCTGATAAACGCAGTGTGTCTTCAGCCACATTATAGGAAGGTTCCTCACTTCAACAGTTAATAATAGTGCTTACTTGTGCCTCAAGAACATTCATTTCCTACTGGAGATAGTGGTTTGACAGAACAGCCACTCAAAGACCATTCATTTTGAAGCTTGGGGGTGTTGTTGACCTGTTGTTCTGACTACAGAGTCCCTTAGCCTCACCAGGATGCTGTAAACAGAGGTAAACAGACACCCTTCTCATTCCTCTCTCTGGCTTCTCTGCGGGGTTGAAGTTCCCACATCTTTTTTAGTACTGTGTTCCCACATCTTTGTAGTACTGAGATTTGGATCAAGGCCCTTAGTCTTCCTGCAGCTGTAACAACAGCAGTAATTTAGTGGTCAATTCTGTCACACAAGGATTATGAAATTCATTGACAAATGTTCCTGAATTGCATGTCAGTTCTGAAGTACTACCGAATGGGAAAACAGTTTTATTCCAAAAAGAGTTAAAAAAACATTCAGTATGTGACAGACATTTGTTCTCTTTTATTGCTGTAGGAACAAACTGCAATTATATTTATATTAATATTTCTGTTGTCACTGGGTTATTTGATTGGATTATTTGTGGTGATTGACAGGTCTCTTATTTTCAATTTATTTTTATAATATTGCCAAGGGAGCGCAATGTGTGAGATAGTGCTCTTTTATTGTAAAGTAGTAAAATCCAAAAGAAGACATAAAATAAATAAATGGTAGGAGATGGAACAGGGGTACTTAAAATGTTGTTAAATTTGGTTTTAGATTTAGATTAAGAATCTCACTTGGTGTGGGGGGGTTTGTTTGTTTGTTTTGTTTGGAGTCTTCCCATTGACTTCAGTAGGCTTTGGATCAGGTCCTCGGGATTCCAGAATCTTGCCCTTAATTTGTTAAATTTTTCAGAAGCTAGTGGGAAAATCCCAGTATCAATAATAATCCAACTACAGTATTTTGTATCAAGCACTAAAAGCTATATAGACATCAAAATGTTTTGCTAAAAATGCTAGAAAAATAAAGCCAAATCCGGCTCACTTTGTTTCACTAAATGAGCAAGGAGAGCAGGACTTGTTCCACAGTCATCCAGATGCCTACTTCACATGAGCTTTGTTATTTGTGCTGAACATAAACTCAACTGAAATAGCCCCTCTAATTTTTCCAAACAGAAAGTGCAACAGAAGCATGCTGTTATATATACATTAGGGCTTTGGGTCCCTCCCACTTTCCCAGTGAGGATCCTGAAATAAAAATTAGAACCACTCTTCCCAATATCCTATGTGCATTGAGTACTATCACCACCATGAGTAATATCTCCATCCCATCATAGTCAGGCTTGGAGCTGCTACCGACACTACCTCTCCGCCACCCCCATTTATAATGGATCGTCTTTATAAATCTTTTTGCAAATGTTCCTTCTGATAGAGCTAAATAGTTACAGCACTGCTCAGTATACTGAAATGCTCAACTAAATTTATTTGTCTCTGATCAGTAACTTCACAAAGCACCATTGTAATTCATATGCTCTGCTGAAACCTTCCCCTGTACTATTTACATCTGTGATTTAGAGTGTCAAACCGTTAATCAGCTAGCATGCTTGAGATAAAACAAGCAGATTATTTTGATACCTTCAATAATATATTAGAAGTGAAATGTGATACTTAAGCCCTTGTGGTCTCCCCACAGGCAATTATACAAGGAGTTCCCTGTAAAAGTAATCTGGGAAGCTGAAAAAGAGTGAGTTCTTCCCAGATGTAGTCTTAGCAATGGTCCATAATACATGACATCAATGAGTTAAACTAAGGAAACTCATAAAGGCCAACATCTCAGTTTTAAGTTTCAGATGAGTTTTTTTGCTTATGCCCACCCCAGGAAATGAATATTGCATTCATAAATTGTTTTTCTTATCCAGGAGATGAACCTTAACATTTTCATTCAGCCCTGGAGTATTAGATTTCTTTAACACTTTGCCACATTGGAATATGTTTTCCATCTGAATGTGATGATGCAATATCTGAAGAAAAAAGTTGGCCAAGTGGCATTCCATAACAAGCAATAAAAGTTTATGATGCACATAGTATGATGATTGGCACAATATGAATTGAATGCTTCCTTATGGATAATATTTGATAAGATATAGCATGTGTAGCTATCATAACATTTCAATCAAGTCACGATTGCTACTTTAAACAGTATTTATTTTATTGTCTCCATAATGGATTTTACAGTGCCAAAAATTGGTCCAACTTCACTAGAAAGATGAAAAAGCTGCATATTCCCTTGTGCTTTAATTTCCCACTGAAATCCTTTCCCTTATATTTTCTTTCTTATTTTTTTTCCTAACCTAGCTCTCTTGCCATGAGCTGTTGACATATGATTTGTTGAAAGTCAAAGCCAGTGGACACCAATGGTTTATTTCCCCTCCTCTCCCCTTCTTCCATCCTCCCTCCCTCCACCGCATGGCATTATTTTTGCATAGCTGCTTTTACAAGGTTAATTAAACTATAATGGGGAAATCATTCACGGACAATGTCCTTTTCCAGTCTCCAGATTTTATAAACCTCACACCTGTTTTTCTTAGGTTTTTGTGAAACATCAGCCTATAAATCCTCCTGTATTTCCCAGTATAGTTTCTTATGAAAAAAGCTTTTTTTCCTCCATTTGCCCAACTGTTTTCAATACTTGCAGTCAGGCCTGAAGTTGTCAATCAAGGAACAGCTTATCAGTCTGAGCTTTTTCTTTTCAAGCTTATACTCAGTGACTTTTGAGACTTGTCAACACCCAGTTGATTTTAGCCCTAACAATAAAGTCACACTCTATCTCCCACCTAGTAGCTTTAGATTAAATTCTGATGTCATATACGTCATATTTACATAGTTAAAACTCATAACAAAGCAACCCACAGGCAATAGGATGTAATAACCATGCAACAGAGCCATTTCCTGTCCCCTTTTTTCTCTCACACTATGTTTTGTGCAGTTTATTGGATGTGAATGTTTTGAAAATGAAAATCGTCTGGGAGAAAACTGCTAGCCAGGCGTGAGGTTTAGAAGAATTCAGCTAAAAGAATATATAGAGTTGTAAATGCTTGGCCACCTCTGGTATTGTAAAATAGAAAGTCTTTCAATATTCCTTTCATTTCCACAAGAAGAATAGATGGGAGGCCACAATTATGTGCTCCAACTGCTGATTTTTAATATATGTAATTCTGCTCATACTAAAGGAAAACAATTAACTTGGAGTCAGAAAGCCTTAAACACCAAAAGCATTACAGATTTCATTTTAAAGCGTAAAGGACCTACTTCAAATTCAGTTCAAAGTGAACTTTAACCATGGGCTATGTTTAAAAGACAAATCCACCATGGCACTCTAAACAACCAATTTAGGCAAGTTAAACTTTTTTATGGCAGCCTCAGAAATAGCTCCATTAAAAGTAACAAAAATGGAAACCCCTGTCTTTCTTTCTCCATTCTTAAACCACAGTTGCAGCAAGAGATTATGTTTTATCTAAAAACACCAAGAGGAAAATAATCCTTTAATGGGAGAACATTATGTAATGTAATGTGGGTACTTTTTGCAAATTGGCTATTTAAACTGAGATGGAATTAAATCCTTTCCTTAATTTGGTTAGTACTGAGCCCAAGTAAAGCTGAAAGAAATATTATAAATTGCTTGGAAGTTGATTTGGAGGATTTTTTTATTGTCATTTTGGAAAATGGAATCCAGTCAGCAAGTAAGAACAAATATAGGGCAAGATTCACTGAGTCTGGCAGGGGGAGTTAATTTACACCTCCCTGCACCAACAAGGACTCTGCATTTGGAGCATACTGGCTGCCTCAACTTGGTGTTTCCCGTAAGGGAAAGCAGCTTTAATTCCTGCCAGGACCTGTAAAGGAACCCTGCTTGTGGAGCTGTTCTGTGGTTAGCTGCATCAGCGTATCCCCTTTTTGTCCTTTGATTATTATTATTTCCTTTACTGTGGTGCTTAGGCGCCTCAGTCATAGACCAGGACCCCATTGCACTAGGCACTGGTCAAACACAGGACAAAGATGATCCCTGCCCCAAAGAGTTTACAATCTAAGTATGAGACGAGACAATTGATGGATACAGACAAACAGGGGAGTAATCAGTGACACAGTATTGGTCACCAGGATAGGCTCTGCAAACCTGCAGCCTAACCATTGTCAAGTTTTTTGTAGGCATCATGGGAAAGGGTGGATCCATTTCTTAGATGTTCTGCTAGGGAAGCAGTGAGACATCTAATGCTGAGGGAGGGCACTCCAGGACACCACGCAGCTGCTGGAAGTATGTGAACAGGGAGTTCTGGAATGCATGGGTCTGCTTGCTTTGTACAAGTAGGAGCTGGAAGAGGACCAGCATCAGATGCCACGCACAAGGAGGCTGCATTGAGCTTAGCCCAGATGTCTGGCCTGCAACCTGCTCCTCCAAATCCTGCTACTCCCATTCCCATTTCTGCTGCTGGTGTTGCTACATCAGCTGCACTGGCTGGTGCTGCAAGGGCTGAAACAGAGAGATCCCAGGACTAGCCAGTTTCCCATGGAAATGGGAGAATAATTTTGTTTAGGTTCAGTTTTTTTCCATTTTTGTTTAGTAAATAATGTGCTTTTTTCAAAGTTACCCATCTTTAAAGCACCAGAGTTATAGTTTCATGCTTAAAGCTGTAGCTTAAATTATTCCAAATCATTTGGAAACAAACGTTAGAGGGGAGGCAGAGTAGGTGTGTATCACTATGTAACATAGTTCCAACCCCCAGATCACCCTTGAGCTGCTCATACAGCAATGGGTTGCATTGGCAGGCACAACAATGGTAAACCTGGAGATATCCCTTTGCCGAATGATGACTCATGCTGGAGGTTGTGCTGTTCATATAAAGGCATGGAGAGCTTGCATTTAACAATTAAATTCTCTTTATTTAAAGCTTACATAACTTTAACCTAACAGCCACCAGAGCAGTTGCTGATTGCAGCCTGCAGCTCTGAGCTCCACCTTCCAAAATGGAGGATGATCTTCTGAGCTGTGCTGCCCCATCCTACCTTCTTATTCAACCACCCAGTTAGCTCATGAGCAGTGCTGTTCAGCCCAGCATCCACAGGGACCTTCCACCTCTGAACTGCTACTGTGGCTGCTGTCCTCTATGAACAGCCCGGTGCCTTCTGGCTTTCGGCTCAAGAGTATATTAAATACATTCAGCCACTGTGTCGCTGTTATTATTTGTATGATTTAGGGCCTTTGAGGCCCAACCAAGACTGGGGCCTCACTGTGTTACAAACATGGTAGGAGACAGTCCCTGCCTCAAAGAGTTAATAATCTAAACATAAAACAGAAAGGATGGAAGGTGAAACAGAGGAACAGAGAGGTAAAGTGACTCACGCAATCTCACACCATAGGTCAGTGTCCTGAGTCCAACCTCATGCCACATCCCCTGGCCTGCACAGCCTCTCCTGTCACTTAGTTGTTCCTTCCAAGGTTTGTCTGCATCTGCGTCATGCAGGAGGGAGAAACTCTTGGTATTTTTAACATATGTAATCATAATTTGGAACATATGTAGCCAAAATATGTTCATGTGTCTGCTGGAGTGGTGATTGCCTCAGCATGCACCCACATGGTGTGTACCAGGGCTACATCTGTCTTGCCTGGTTGCTTGCAGTGACTTTTTCACCATTGAGGTAACTTTCCTCCTCCAATAAGCCCACGAATGAAATGTTCTGGCTCATGCCAGCATCATCCGCACTGATGAATGAGCCTCCTCGTATTGTGAGGATTTCACACTCACGGTCCGATTTCAGAGTTGCTGAGCACTTCCGTCGACAGCTGAGTGAATAACTGATGTTTTGGCTCATTGGCTGAACTGAAAACATTGATTTGTTTTGAACTGACATGGAATTGTTTTGATTTTTCACCAAACGAAAAACCCCAAAACGATTGTTTGTCAAACTAAATGTTTCAACCGTCAAACATTGTTTCAGATCCATGTTTTGTTTTGACACTTGGGGGGGGAGTTTTTCATCCAAAATTATTGCCTAATTCAATCTAAAATCACAAATCATTTTGGGGCCCCAAAAATGCATTTTTTAGTGCAAATTATATTTGCTGGGGGGGTGGAAATCACCTAACTTTACTCACAATTTGCACTGAAGTTAGTGGGAACTAAATGAGTTTTGAAAATCAGGCTAAGAAGCATCATTAGTGGTCAGTCGGATGGTGAGAAGTGCAAGTGGCTGTCCTTCTGGACCTGAATGGAGCCATGCTGGTAATACCTTAGCTGGCAGCCCTCTGGTCATGGACCCAATCTAACATCTGAGGTGTGAAACTCCACCACATACCCACCACTTGCTTCTACTAGTGGCATAGGGTTTGATTCTGTAACTGAAGCTCTCAAAAAACATGTGTAATACAAGACCGGATGAAGTGGGCAGAGATCTTTTAGGACATGCAGAGAATAATTCCCACCTTTGTCAAGATCATGACTAAGTCCTTCACAACTAGGCCGAAGTAGCGCACAAAGTAGAATATGTGTGGGAATATATGTGTCATGCACTGCCTTTCTCATAGTTTTGTCCACTGTGTAAGATGATAAAGCCAGATGAGAGAACATGTGACCATTTCATCCAATACATCGATGGCAGTAGGTTGCTTCTCAGATCCACATGTGCACAATGTGGTGTGCTGAGGCATGATGCTTAAGCTGCTCTTGCTGCTAATGCTGACCCAGTGGGTACTAATGGGTATGTAATCAGTGGCTGGAATGCTGGCACACAGGTCTGGGGTCAAGCGTACCATCCCTATCTCACAGCTATCAAAGGTATTTTATACTTCAGCCTTCACTGTTTGGCAAAACTTTGGCATAATTTATTTTTGGGAGTGCGTGGGGGGGATATGATTTGGCATTTGCCACCCTGGAACAGCAGTAGCCAACAGTTCCTGGAAACCATCACCCTCCATACAGAAACAATCAGCATATCTGAACAGTCAGCATTCAACAAAAGATACTTGACATGTGCAAAGAAGTGGTTTGGGCCTCTCACAATCTTCTCAACAAAGATCGGTTGCGGCAGGACATCACTGGGTCTTACAGAACACTGTACGTGGCGGTGGTGCTGCTGGGTCTGCTGCTGTGCCTCACCCATGGCTGCACTTGTCCTGACATGGTGCTGAGAAGCCATGTTGCTGCTCACCATGTTATTGCTGAGTGGATCTGGTCAAAAAACAGGAGGATTTTAGGAATTATTTTTACTGTGATTTCTTTTGCTGTTGAAATGTTGAATTTCAAAAGTGTCAACCATCATGCTACTTGGGTCCATCCCTTGCTATGACCATGTCTCCACAGGCAGTGCTGCAAGCCAAATCCATAGTTCCTGTAGCATTCTATAGCTGCAGACTGGAAAGCCTGAGGCAGTTTCACTGCAATTTGAGAACTGAAGATTATATTGAATTAATGTAATAATGAATCATACAATCAGTACCTCACCCTCATTGCTATTTCTTTTGATATTAAATCCAATTAATGTTGTGCTATTCTTACATTTTCAGTTTTCAGTGTATTGGAAAGACAGTTCAAAATGGATAAGAAAAAGCCCAGTTGTAGATGGAGATAAAAAAATTACACTATCCTATTAAGTATCAGAGGGGTAGCCGTGTTAGTCTGAATCTGTAAAAAGCAACAGAGGGTCCTGTGGCACCTATGAGACTAACAGAAGTATTGGGAGCATAAGCTTTCGTGGGTAAGAACCTCACTTCTTCAGATGCATCTGAAGAAGTGAGGTTCTTACCCACGAAAGCTTATCCTATTAAATCTTTCATAATTTTATATTGTACCAATCTGACACAATATTGCCTGAAATCAAAAGGCTAGATCTACTCAGCTAAGTGACTAGGATAAGTAACTTTGACTTCATTGTAATTTCCACGTTGCCACTATGCCCATGTCACTGCCACTGCTTTTTGAGGATTCTCACTCACCAGTGAGATTTGGAACCGCTGCCGTCCATCTGGCTATTTGGACAAATATGTCCATGTTGATCTCCTTTTTGCATTATTTGACAATGATCACTTCTGGGTAACAACAGAATTGTGTAACTGTCTTCTATCCAAACCTCAAAGCAGGCCAAACTGGGAAATTCATTACAAGCCAAAAACCTGGGCCCAAGCTGTTCACTCAGTTTGGAGAAAATGTGGGACAAATTTCAATCTATCCTGCACTGATTTATTATCTCTGGAAGATACCTTTGGGAACTTGCTTGTTTTGTGTGGTTCTGACCCTCAACCCAGAGAGAATTAAGCAGTTTCAGCTGAATGAACCCAAAACTCAAATCAAAGCTCAGATGTTACCCACACAAACATAGAGCAGAAAAATGTGTTTTGAAGAATCCTAATTTATTAAACCCCACCTAGTTTCTATTTTCTACAAAATATATTTTTATCAAGGAATCTATTCTGCTGCCATTGATATCAGTGGCAAAACTGATATTGATTTCTGGCTCCAAGCCTTCTCTGATCAATATCTGTTTATGATCACCATAGTGTAAATAGTCATCTCACAGTACACCTCCAGTGAATCTCAAAGCATATTGCTCCATGAATAATAGATTTCTCCTGACAAGGGAACCTTTCATCTAAGGGATATTGGGGTCGCAACTAAAAAGACAGAATGACCATGTCATGAATCTATCCTTGGCAGCGCACCCCTTTTCAGACCTCTGCGGGGAGCACAAAGGCTTGGGTCAATTTACCCTCACCCCAGTGGGCACCGTGGGGATGTGTCCCTCTAGTAGGTTGGTGCTCAGTCCTCTGGCTTAGGCCTCCTGGCTGTTTCTTCCCCCTCTCAGGGTCCCATGTGATGCAAACAAAAATCTGCAGTCAACAAATAAGGTTTAATAAAACCACAAAGGAAAAGACAGAAGAGAAAACTAATAGGCAGCTTTGGTCAAGATATGGGCTTCTCCTTAATTCAGCAGGCCTTGGAAGCCTGCTTCACAATCCCCTTCAGAGTTCGCTGGGTCACCAGTACAAGTCTCAGTCCCTTCTTAGCTCAGGGGATCCATACCCTCCTTCAGTGAGGGCAGGGGCTCTGATGGCTGTTAAACTGTCTGTTTCTCTCTCTCTCTCTCTCTCTCTCTCATATTCCTGGGAAGCACAACAGCCTTTCCCTTCCCAGAGTTGCCCTCATCTGTGTGGAGTTCCCTCCTTTTAACTCCTCCTCCAGTCCTGACGTGATTTGCAGGTGTAGAGGGGTGCAGCCACATTAGCCCACAGCACCTCCTTAACCCCTTCTATGCTGGTGCAGGGTTAATATACCCATCACAGACCACCCAGGGTTCATAGTTACTTGAATGTCATGTTTTTGAATAAAATAGGCATCATCATTGCACTGGTTCAGACAAAGTAGTTTTTCATAATGTTAAATTACGGAGAGCAGAAAAGTGATAGGCTATTTGTACTATCAGTGTGAAAACTGAAAAAATAGCTGCTAAATGTGATATTTTTTGAACTCCTGTCCATTGCAATTTTTATACCAGGTCCTGGTAATTAATTATGATCTCTAAGTGATTTTTTTTTTTTTTTGGTCAGAAAAAGTTTTGGGCATCTAGGCTATAAAAAATTGTTCTCATTACTACATTCATAGTTGCATGAATATAGCTTCTCCGTTTTGCTTAATTAATAATTCATTTTAAAGTATAATACATTTTTACCATTAGGCTGATGCAGATGTATTATGGAAAAAATTAATATTAGCGGATAAACTGCAGGAACAGCTAATACTGAATTTTTTTTCAGATGGCCAGGTTACAGACAACAGACAATGGTATAGAATGTTGTTTCCTTAGAGGTTTAAATTATAATTTTCAGCAAAGCAAACATATTTTAACCTTTTGAGCCACAACAAATTTCCTTGACTGAAAACTACATTTTTATTGTGATGTATATCTGTGATGTATAGGAGCAAAGACATGGTTTGTTTTGTCGGGTTTTTCTTTAACTTCAGTATAAATGGACAAACCTTTTACGTAACTAGAGGAGACTAATGGAGACTGTCATAATAGCACTGTGATCATGTGAAAAGAAAAGTCACTTGGCGAGGGACCTTGTAGCTGACAACAGAATTAAGATATTTGTCTTCAGAATGGGGGCCATTGCATTAAATTAAGAGGTGACAAATTCAAAATTGATAAAGAATTTCTTTTTCACACAGTGCAAAATTAGACTGTGGGACTCTTGTTACAGGATGTCATTGAGGCTAAGACCTTAACAACATTAAAAAATGGATTCGATGTTTATATGGGTAACAAGAATACCCAGAATTACAATAGTTAATGCTAACAAAAGGAGTATTATAGGAAAGATAAAACCTCATGTTTTATCATTTAAACTATTCTCTATTAGGAATTAGGATGAGACCTTTATGGGGTTCAGACTATTCCAAATCTGTCTACTATGGAGTTTTTTCTCCTTCATCTGAAACATCAAGTGTTGGCCACTGACAGAGACAGGGTAGTGGATTAGATGGGCCACAGGTCTGGTCCAGTCTGGCAATTCCTAAGTGTTAATAAAATTAATTACAGTGTTTTGTTAACAATACTACAGGAATTAAAACAAGAAGGAAGATTATACTAAGTGTCAACAAAGTAACTGAAAATATCATAATATTAAGGGTTCTACAACGAATCAGATTCTGATACCCTGACTCCTGCTGACTAGAACCTTACTCCACAAGTAGTTCCATTGGTTTCAATAAGACTAATTATGATATAAAGTGCTATTGAATGTGGTGATAAAATCAAATTTTGATTCGTATGGGTCAGTCCAAAATTCAACGTTTTCAAAGTAACAGAGTAAATGTGTAAAGTAAGATTACTTTAAAATTCCACCATAATAATATCTAAACTGTATTTCCAAGTTTAAAGTGAACAAGTGAATAGATGTAAGTTCATATTTTCAATTAAGCCCCTGAAGTTTAGAAATTTCATTAATTAAAAACAATTCCTTGTTTCAGTATACAACACAAAACACCCACAGACCACAGGAAATCACTAGGCTAATTCATCTCGACCTTTCACCTCTCACACATTCTAACATTCTGCTTTCTTCCTTCTGTCCATCTGCTTTAATCATTAGCAAAATCCTTTTGCAACAGCTCTAGCAAGTAAAGTCAGCTGTCATCAGAGCATATTTAAACTCTGACTGTTAGTTTCCACTGAATCAGCTGTATGCCCACAGGTCTCATTAAGTACAGGGAAGGGCAGTAAGGCAGTTTTCAAAAAGCTCTGGGGGAAATAAACTTTTCTATATAAAAGGATGGTCCAGAGAATACTTTGACCAATTTTTGTCTTTTTCTGAATTTGCAGGTAGCTTTCAGACTGAAATGTAGCAGACATAGAAAATAGTGAACAAAAAATGTGCTAAACATAGATCTAAGGAAAGTGAGTTTCTATTGTGGTAAGTATTCAAGTGCCAAAATATACTACGGGGGTGAGGGGGATGAAGTACAATTCTTGTTAGTGTCTTTATCGAGTAAGAATGAATGAAGACTGCTGCAAAAGACCCAGACAGAGGCTGATTTTTGCTTAGGAAATTAATCCACCATTCATAACATTCTTGGCTTCCCACAGAGAAAGATCTGAAGGAGAGTCAAGGAAATGACTAGAGAAGATGATGTTGGGTCAGGTGAATCTCATTGGTAAAGAGGTTATTAAAAGTTGGAATGCCTTGTTTTGAAGAAGCAAGTGCAGACTTAATTAGTCAAACAAATGAAGATCCCGTTCTACCTTCTGCACAAGGTTTACATGCTTGAACTACGTTAGAGGGAGGATGGTATATGTAGCTTAGAGATGCAACTGAAACGACTGAGCCAGGCCAAGAAGCAATTGATATGAGCTAACCAGACAATCTGAAGGGATATCAGGGCACTTAAGATTCCATTGTCTGAGCAGAAGGATTGGCTTTTGAATGGGCTGTTAAATGCCTTTCATTCTCATAGCCATTGTACTATATATACTGCCTAGACTAATAAATCAATCATAATGTACGATGTTCTCTCAGAGGCTAAAACCTAGCACATTGACAGAATAAACACAAATCAAATACTGATGTGCTGATCCTGTGCAGTCACTGTAAAATCTATCAACCAGATTCTAAGCTTGTGTTAATTAGCATAGCTCCATTGATTTTGGTGGAGCTTCACTTATTTATATTAGCTGAGATCTGGTCCTATATTCAGTTAAAATAGAGAAGTGAGCAGGTCATATACTGAACTACTGGAAAAGGGAGCAAAAGACTAAGCAATGATAACTCATGTTACTGCTATAGGGTTTTCAAGTTATCACCTGATGGATTGAATAATATTTTAAATTGCCTGAATATTTTACTTATGAGTGCATGGCGAGGATACAAACCTACAGAGGAAATTACCTTGAGTTTTAGAAATAAGGTACACTCCTCTCAGGGCAGTAACCTGGTCAGGTTACCCTGACTATATGCCCTATCTAAAATAAAAAAGTAAGACTATTTTAATATAGCTGTATCACTGACATTATGTCAGTCCTCTGATGTATGCCACTGAACTACTGACAACCCCATAATAAAAAGACTTCTATAGGTATGTCTGCACAGCAGTGTAAACCCAGGGTCAAATTCAGGCTCAAGCCTAATCCCCCTTCTGTCTACACAGAAATTGTGCTACCCTACGGTCCCAGGACCCCATGGGGGTGAAGGGTCTGAGCCTGACTCAAGCCAGGGCCCAGGGTTCAAAACCTATTGCTTTGCTGTGGAGACACAGCGTTACTGGACTTGTGCTCTGGGAATCCACCAAAAGTATCCCACAATCCCATGTGCCGACTTACTTGGTCCTCTGGATAGTCAAGTTTGGTGAAGAGTAAAGCTTTCCCACACTACATGGCAAACAAAGGGCTAAAACAGCCACATTTTGGGAGGAAACCAGGAAGTTTGGGATATAGGGGGTTGGATTGAGCCCCACAAAATGCAGCGTAGATGCCAGAGCCCTAGACTGAGACCCAAGGTTCAGCAATGCCTAACCTGGGGTTACAAAGGAGTGTAGATGCTCAAGCGCTAGGTTAACAAACCCAGGGTCTGCTAACTCACGTTCTGCAAATCCTGGGCTTACACTGCAGTATAGAGATACCCTCTGTGAATCACGACTGACATAGCCTACAGAATTTAGTGCTGCAATGAAACATATTTGATCCCTCAAGGTGCATGTACACCTCTCCTCATATCACAGTAACAGCTCTACCAACCCGTTCCAACTAATTCCGCCACCATTCAGTACAGCCAGACCTTACACCGTGGGTGCAGCTGGATTGCATGCAGATCACTACGTAGAACACAACACAAACAATGGCACACTGCCTTAGCCATTCTTCATGACTACTTATGATAGCACCTCTTACTGCACCATTCCCACTGGATATTGCCAGCTCCGGGGGGCAGAGTTAGGGTTGTGTTACAAGGATGTTGTGTATCTTAACTCTGTATTTCTAGGTTTACAGAGGTTTCAGCATAGCTGAACTCATCATTCTGGAAAGGCACAAAGCACACTGGGCAATCTTAACAAAGTTTTTGGACAATTAATATATTGAGAATGCCAGTCTCCAAGACTAGTGAATCAACACCTTTAACGGGTTAAGTTCACGTACAAACAATGTACAGAATCATTTATTTGATAGTTCAATAGCCTGTTGGTGTGTTTACCAACTAGAGGTAGATGTAGCTCAAAATTTTGCACAGGGAAAACAGTGTCCAAGAAGAGCAAGCAAGCAGGCCCTGGGAATTAAAATAACTACATCTTATAAAACTTCACAAGCTGGGTGCAATAAGAGAGTTTTGACATTTCTATCTTACATCAGATTGCTCTAATAAAAGTCAAAGTTGTGCATAGAAATGTCTATGGCCCTTATGTAGGAAAAGTTTATAACTCTAATGGGAGCCATGACAGAGCAGCATGTTAGTAACTAGAGAACAAAGAGAAAAGTAGCAATATGTTAATTACCTCTCCTGTATTTTCTTGATTGTCACCCTGGATGTGGCTCTAGTAAAACATGTGTGTGCATACTTACAGATGTTCCATGATGAGTAAAAGGCAGGAAGACCGGCAATGTGTGAGAGAGAAACAGATATTGTTCATCTATAAAAATTCAGTATGTGTCCATCCAGAAATAGACATTACCTTTTTATGTTCTAAGTGACTGATTCAGATTCATCATTTCAGGAGAGAGACAAGGGGAAGGAAAGAGAGAGCTGTCTGAAGCTGAACTGATCTGTGGGGGAAGGCTCTTCTAGTAACAATAGTGGGATTGTTTCCAAAGTTAGCAAAAGCAGCTCAGGTAATATGCCAGGGCAAAGTAGATGTCCACAGATTTTTCTCTGGTCTTCATTTGGAACTCTTGTCCATGCTCTGAAATCTGTGACATCAGTTCTGAGGAATACAAGAAGGGCTTAAATGTCCAGGCCCTTATTTGAAGACAATGGACATGGTATCCTTTTCTGTGATCTGTGACTTACTGCCCAATGAAAGGAATAACAGTGCCAAAATAAATCTGTGCAATATTCCAGTCCCATGTATTTTGCAGATTGTCCAGAACAGTCTTTGTCTCCCAGATGAGCTGAGATTTTATTCTGTTCCTGTTTTCCCCAAAGTCATTCACTTTTGCACTCATTGGCCTTATTAAACCATTTTGGGCCTAGGAGGGTTTCTTTCCTTCTGTCTTTATTGCTTAGATGTTTATTAGAAAGTGTAAACACACAACAGTAAATGTTTTAATCCTTTTCCATCTTCCACCACCTCTGGGTGATTGTCTTACTGAAAGGTGCTAACTTTGAAACCAATTCATTTTCAGACATTTAGGGTATGTCTGCAGAGCAGCTGGGAGGGATAATTCCCAGATTTGGTAGACATACACATGCTAGCTCTGCTCAGGCTTGCGCGTAAAAATAGCATTGTGGTTGAAGCAGCACAGGTGGTGGCTCGGGCTAGCTGCCTGAGTGTAACCCCATCCAAGATCCTAGGTACATACTAAAGCAGCTAGCCTGAGCCACTGCCTGAGCTGCTGTGGCCACACTGCTATTTTTAGCACACTAGCTCAAGCAGAGCTAGTGCGTGTACATCTGCCAGAGCTGGGAATTACACATCTTAGCTGCTGTCTAGACTTAGCCTTAAATCCATTATTTACAGGTATCAGTTCATTTCTTACAAGCTTAAACTTGATTCAGGAATGAAATGTTACTCTATCCTTTATGGTCTTCATCACCACAGAAACTGAACGCATCTAAGGTACTCGTGTTAACTCTTCACATCATACCTAGTGTAGAGTCTTTCCCAGTGGATAGGAAACCTAGAGGAGAGGCCAAAACCATCTAATTTGCATTTTTATTTTTGTGGGTTAATGCCTTTAGTGATTAGAGACAGCATGAATGTAAATTTGAGACATAAACCTGTTCAGTTTAACAGACTAATTTAAACAAAGTGCTAAAAAGAGGATCACTCAACTTTTCTGATTTCCCCTCTTCCCATCTCACCATAAATGGATATTAACTTCCATAAATGGACATTCTCATATTCCTTTGATAAATATTTCTTAAAATAGGCCGAACCACCAGGACTCTTTTCCTTAAGGATTAGGGAGAGGCAAATTCCCATTAATTGTACACCACCAAGGCTAAGAGGATAACCAAATGGCAAAATCTCTCTGTCAACGCAGTTCTCTTACAATGACACTCAAAAAGTGTTGATCTTTAGTAGAGAATAAAATGTAATATGAGGAAAAAATATCTAAATGGTGATCCATTTCCTAGATAATTATCCCATATGTTTCTTTGCAATGGCATATGTGTTTTGGGAGGCAGCCAATGTTAGAAATATTATAACCTTTCTAAAGCAAAGTTCAGATAGGCTTTGCTAGAATACAGTTGTGACAGCCATCTTTCACCCACTCAAATCTATGTCATTAGGAGAGTAGGGCTCAGTCTACACCACCAACTTAGGTTGGTATAAGTATATCACTCAGGGGTGTAGAAAATCCACACCTTGAGCAACATAGTTATACCAACCTAACCCCTGATGTAGACAGCGCTTTGTCAACAGGAGGGTTTCTCCTGTTTCCATAGCTACTGTCTCTCGGGGAGGTAGAGTATCTATGCTGACAGGTCTCTCATCAGTGTAGGCAGTATCTTCACTAAGTGCTACGGCGGCGCAGTTGCACCAGTGCAACTGTGCCAGTGCAGAACTGTAAGTACAGAAAAGCAAACGCCCTAACACAAATTTTGCCCCAAGCCACACTCTCCTGGCCTCACCCCAGCAATGGAAGCATGTTGGGGGCAGGAGGGGTTGTGACTACAGCCTGCTATGCTCTGATGATCCCTTGGGCTGCCCTAAATTACAACAGGGGCCAAACTAGCCCCCAGTATCCCTAGAGATTAGGGGGAGAGTAAAGAAGCTGGAAAATCACTAGTATCCCCCAACTTGGTGCACTAGATACTGTCTCATTGCACCTGAGGATCTGGTCCCAGTTTTGTAGATTGTCACTTGTTTTTTAAGCCCTTTATAATTTCAAAAGTCTCTGCTTGGTGACCTCAAGTACTCTGCTTTGCCAGTGAGAACAAGTCTAACTCCTTTAACCCTTCCTTATCATGTGTATTCTTGAGACCAGGCATGCTGTGGATTGCTGTATGCTGCTTTGTTACAAAAGGACAATTATATCTCTTTCCTGTGATATGGTGACCAATACTATATAAACAAGTATTTCCAATAGGTACAAGCACGTTATGTGAATAACAGCAGGCCAGACCATCCCAGTGTGCAAATAAAAAAATCCACCCAACGCTCTAACAACATGTTCCTTATGTTGCAGTGTGGAAGGGAGCAAAATGAGGCAGAAAATCCCAAAAATATGCAGAAAGGGGAAGGAGCGCCTCTTTAATTTCACTGTGGACTCTAAGTCCACAGAAACTGCTTTACATGCTCTATTTTAGAAAGGTTCCTATCATGCTCATCACTGTAGTATTTGAGCATTTTCCAGTAGTTCATTAAGTGATGTGGCCACATCTTCCACATGTGGTTTGCTCTCTCATCCTCTTCACCAGGGAAGAAGTATGTGTGCAGTGGAGTGCTTTGTTTTGGTAGGGTTTTTAATTTTTGTTGGGTTTTTTTTTATGTACATACTGCTGTGTGTTCATGTTGGAGAAGGTAAGGTCAAAGAAGTGCACCTTGCACTTGGAGCAGAAGGTGGTGAGTTTTGTGATGGTCCTTAGTTCCACTGGGAGTTTGTTTCACATTCCGGGACCTGCCCCCAAGAAAGCTTTGTCACCACACAGAGGAGCTTTGTTCCTCTGCCATAATAAGGGTAGAGTTGTCGACCTATGGTCTTCATCCTAGAGCTTTAGGTGTTCTTTTAGATACCCTGGGCCCAGGCCATTGAGGGCATTGAAGATCAAGACATTGAATTTGACTCAATATTCTATGGGAAGCCAGTGTAAGGAGTGGAGGACAGGTCTGATGTGCTCACGGCAGCCTATGTTGGTGATGAGACATCCTGTAGCATTCTGTACTAGTTGGAATTTCCTAAGGGCTGATGGCTTCAGCCAAGGTATATTGCATTGCTATAGTCCAGATGGATGGTGATAAAGACATGAATAACAGGGGCCAGTTCATCCCATCTTATTGGATGATGGAGTCTCTTAGTCAACTGGAGATGGTAAAAAAACATTGCTCACAGATGCTGTCATGTTAGACATTAGTGTCAGCAAGGAATTAAGAAACATTTTGGACTAAATTGTGCACCTTCAACCAAGGAAGACATCTCTGTGACTGCAAACTTTTCAAAATACTTTCTTCTGCCCATCAGCATCGCCTCTGCCTTGCTCAGGTTCTGCTTCAACCAGCTCTTCCTCATCCATGAGATGATCTTGTCCAAGCTGTGGGTCAACTTGATAGCGGTATGCTCATATGTGGTGACCCTAATAGTGCATGCAATTAGAGCTTCGTGTGGGCTGGCGTAGACATAGAGACCAGCTTTCTGCATTGTATTCCCTTCTGTACCACACAAATTTCTACTAGAAAACTATGTTAAATTGTTGGTTGAACGAAACAATAACTGTTTTTGATGCCTGCAACCCATCTCAAGCAGGGGAGACTGTGCAGCCACGAGGGGAGAGGAAGTGTCAGTTTGCTGTTAGGAGGAGGGGTCCAGTGATTATTTTGGAAGGGATGGCCCTTATCCAGGAAATTATAGGGTCCAGGTCAGTTTGGACAGATTTCTTTAGAGACCCCCCAGAATCTTCTGAGTTCCACCATCCATGGCCCTTCCCCTTTCTACACAGCCATAACTTCCTGCAGACCCTTCACCCTAAGAGTTTGGGGCACACATTTTACCCTATAGAAGGGATGCATACGACCCTAAGATAGGCAGAAAAGTGTTTGGTTGAGAGGAAATTAGGCAACATCATATCCTCAGTTAGGCACCCCATTACTTGTGGGCATGGCAAAGTTAAAGTGCCTAATTCCCTATAAAGTGCCAAGTGTGCAGCAGAGCCTAGACAGACAAGCACTAGGATATGTAGAGGGACCAACAAGGGCCACGTCAGTGGGCCACATTCCCCCAGCAGAGCAGTAGGGCAATTCCCTTTCATCTGAAATCATACAGAAGGACCAGTGAATTACTTGGCCACTGGTCACCTTGATATCCTGGGAATCAGAGCTTGGGCCAAAGTACCAGAATCTGCATTTCACATCCTCCTCTGGCTCCCCATTCTCCATTGCATCAAATTTAAACTTCTGAGGTAACATTTTCAAAAGTGACTTGGACACCGTTTCATTGAAAGTCAGTGGGGTTTAGGCACTTTTGAAAATATATTCGGAGTCAAAATGTTATTTAGTAAGACCTTATGTATAACTTACACACAGGCTTTAACAACAGATATTTCCTATTCCTATTTCTACTCTTCCCGTTAATGAGGAGTTAACATTTCCAGTTCATGGCCCTGTGTGAATTAGGAGTAGGTGACTTACTAAAATTTCCTTCTATCCCAAATTAATTTATGAGTTTTTAACCATAATGACTTAGGTGATGACATTTGACTTAGTGAAAAGAAAACCCAGCAAAGTAGGGGGTGGGGTTAAGAAACTTCTAGAACTCTTCAAAATGTTCCAGAGGTTTGGTGACTTTTTAGAGCATCATTTAGAAAAACTGCTTTTCTTCCACTAACTCCCGCAAAAAGAAAAAGAAATATCTGTCACAGAAGGATTGAAAGGATAAGAAATATTATCTGTGGTTAAGGCATTGGCCTGGAGATCTGCTTCCACTCTCATCTCTTTCACAGACCTCCTTTGTGACCTAGGGCAAGTCATTTCTTAGGGTCTCAGTTCCCCCCTCAGTAAAATGGGAATAATGATACTTTCTATCTCCCACCCTTTGCCTGCCTTATCTATTTAAACTGCTACCTCTTCAGAGCTTGGTCTGTCTCTTACTATGTGTCCGTACAGGACCGGGCACAACAAGGTCCTGTTCTCAGTTGGCACCTTTAGGTACTATTGAAATTCAAACAAATTAATATTTTTTTTAAAATGTCTACAAGCCTTTGAA
Organism: Terrapene triunguis; assembly: GCF_002925995.2. Classification (NCBI taxonomy): domain Eukaryota; kingdom Metazoa; phylum Chordata; order Testudines; family Emydidae; genus Terrapene; species Terrapene triunguis. Next base: position 22,608,926 of record NW_020664393.1, read on the forward strand.
TTCTTTAACTCAATAAGTTCTAAAAGAATTTTAATTACTGAACTTGTTCCATGTACTTCCATCACTGATCAAAATGACTTAACCGAGAATGCTTAGCAAGAAAATCTGTCTTTAGAATAACAAGAGGAGTAAATTAATGGATGACATCATGACAGTCACCTGCATTGTACTGGCTTTAGTGTGCTATGATCCTGACCCCTGTACTTCAGAAGCTTAACTGAAGACCACAAATCAGATCCACAAATGGTGTGAAATGAAGTAGTTCAGTTAACTACAGTTGAGCTACAACAATTTACATTGAGGATCTGGCCCAACATTTCTATTCAAGATGATGTGGCTCTCTATTGTTTACACTTGCAAATGGTTTGTAAGAAGCAGAAAAGTACATGCTTTGTATAATGACTAATCATCTTATTTACATTCATATCATACCTCCACTTGGTGAACTGGTCATCTAGCTGCCAAGGAGTCCTCTGGCAGAGTACTTTTAGAAGTGAAAATAGAAAATGAGTGAAAAAGACATTAATAAACCTTTTAAACGACTTACGATGTTTTACCCTGGAAACAGGAACTATAATTATATGAAAGGAGATTGTAGAACATATGAAAAGGATGGGTTTGCACACCTAGCTTTGAGAAAATGGCACCTTCCTCTTGATTTCTGGCATTTATTGTATACGTACACTGCCAAACATAAAACAGGATCTTGCGCTTTCACATAGTGTTTAACCTGCTTTGTTAGTTCTGCCATCCTTTCCTCCATCTAGTGAATTTCCTTTGAAACAGAATTCAAAAATATATTTGCCAACCTGATATCTCATCAGTTTACTTGAATTCATGCACAAATCATGGACAAATGCATGCACACTCACTCTTCCCACTGGCTCAGCCTCTGTCCCTCATTCCCTTGTCATTTAACTTTTGTTTAAAATGTTTTGCAATTTCTGCTTGTGCTGTAGGTTTTGCTTATTAATTGACCCCAGCAGGTCTGGCATGCATGCTATATGTGCTAATGCATTTGGTACTTGTGTATTTCAGTGTCCTGTGGCAAAGGTAAAATCATATTAAGGGGAACTGGAAAGATTATATTTTAAAAGGGAAAGAACCAAAGAAAACTATTTAGGAGCTCAGAGTAGTAACAAAATAAGAGTATGAAGACTGTGTCTATAAATGTTTGGACTAATTGGAAAGTCATGGGACTTATGCTTCTAAGTCACCTAGGTGTATTTGGAAATGTTATCCTAGATGTAACAATAGCTGTAGCACTACAGTTGTAACATGGGAAGTGTGAGATGTAAGACTCACTTTAGTGGAATGTGAGGAGCAAGGACAGGGATAAGTCAGGATTCTGAATTGCCGTCCTGCAGATATTTTTTGAGAGGATGGGATAACACCTACTGTAAGTAGACAGAATTTCAAGATTTTTCTGCCCAAGAGAGCACAGCATCTCATTTATAAATCACGCTGCAGTTTTCTAGCTCCCTTTTTATTATTTTTACATCCAAGCATATATATCAAATATGCCATAAAATAGAATAAAAATCTGCAGCAAGTAACTCAATATGGTTTAGAATCACAATTCTGACATATGAGTAAGGATATAATGGAACTTAATTTACATTCTGTTACTAAAAGAATTACATACCATTTTCAAAGGGAAATGTATTTTTTACTGAAGAAAGGAGACTCTGTCTCTTGGATTTGGTAGTATTTATGCTTCTAAGATGATGAGACTCTGCCAATATATAATTGCATAGTATGACCCATTTATTTTTTTCTCATAATGCCACAACATGCTCTGCTCCTCTTCTGGAAAAATTGACTGCCTCTATATTTCATGATATTCTGGGGAATACAAAGTGAACTCTTTTATGGAGTTAGACAGAGGAGCATTGGAACAGTATGTACAGGAAGTCACTGCATGACCACTGGGGATACTTAGAAATGCAAAAAACTTGCTTTTCCACATCTACTATCGTCCTATCTAAGAAGTAATTTCCCAATAATAGAATAAGATATATGGATAGTCTGACCTATTCTTTTTTTTTTTTTTTTTTGTAGAGACCCACTGCAGCTGAATATTTCCTGTACTGACCTGGATCCAATAGCATAGAACCTAATAAATCAGTTAATAAATATCTCAGTTAACTAACATATTAAAAGATGCTTTAAAGATTTTAAGTTTTTCCACATATCATACTCCAGCTTTTCTAAAAACAGTAATTTGAAACATTTAAAAAGTCTCCTCCTTTATTAATTTTTTTATTCTTTTTGTTCCTTGAAAACTACCTATCTTGGGGCAGTCATGATCTTAAAAAGTGTTTTTCTCTTTATATGAGTGTTCTGAGACAATGCGTGTGGCACACGCAAGCAATATGTAATCCCTAGTCCTTCCCCTCACTCGCTGAGAACAGAAGCTGAATCTCTTGTTGTGGCAGGTGTGCTGCTCAAAAAACTATCCCTAGAACAAAGATTTGATCTGTTTAATACATCTAATGCTATTTAGTTATTCAGGGCTCTGTTCAGTTAAGATCTCCCCTCCCCTGACCCCCAAATATGGAATATTGTTCTGTGAGTTGACATGAGGCTCCAAATCTTCATTTGTGGTCCATATGTTCCACTGCAGTGGCTCCATGGAACTTGGAATCTAGACTATCACTCCACTCCTTTATGTATGGAGACTCCATCCACATATCCCAGTAATTGTTGCATTTGGAATATGCCCAACTCTTCTGATGCTGCCAGGGTTCTTTCTCCATGATATCGTTGCACAGAGGAAACGTACAGGCTGCTTTGAAACTGCTCAGTCCAGGAGAATCTTTCCATTAAAATGTGAAAAAATCAAAGAAGTTCTTTGAGGGTACAGTGTCATTTTCCTAATACAGAAAGAGCTCAGATAGGTAAAATTGAGATTTTTATTCTAACCCAGTGGTTCTCAAACTTTCTTTTTCGCGCACCACTTGAAAATTGCTGAGGGTCTCGGCGGACCACTTAATGATCTTTCCAAATGTTGTTTGTACCATTAGATAATTATTATAAAGTGCTTTGGATAAAAGCGCTATATAAAAAAACCTTAATAATAATTAACATTTTTTTGTTCTACAAATAAAAGCACACAACTCATATTTTAATATCAGTAGTCTTACCATTCTAATGTGATGGATGTGCCCTCTCTCCCCCACTGCAGCAGCCCCCGAGCTGGGGCTGGGAAGGAGGGGGGTCTTGCCTGCTTTTCCTCACCGCAGCAGCCCTCAAGCTGGGGCTGGGAAGAAGGGGGGTCTCTCCCCTGCCACAGCAGACACAGAGCTGAGCCTGGGAAGGAGGGCTGTCTCTCCCTGGCAGCCACAGCCCTGGAGCTGAGGAAAGTCACCTCTTTCTCTGGTTGCTGCAGCCCTGCACATCCCAAATTCCCCCACCCCCTCTCCTCACCCCACTGCCCCCTCCCACCTACCCCCTAATCCCCCCAAGGCCACCACCTCACCTTATATATGTGTCTTCTCCAGGGTCCAGGCACCTAATTAGTGGAGCCTCGCCTGTGTGGCTCCACTAATTAGGTGGGTGGCCCTTCATTCTCTCATGTGTGGCCACCCAAGCGTGCGCCTTAGAGAGAACTATCCGCGGACCACCTAAATGAGCTCACCCACCACTGGTGGTCCACAGACCACAGTTTGACAACCTCTGTTCTAACCATAGTCTGTCAATCTTTGCTAGCCATGAGTCAGCTGGATGTTCCATGGGTGCAAGGACAGTTAATTCAGCTGGATATCAAGAAAATATTCTAGGAGCAGGAGAGACTCAACTTGAGTAATTTTCTACTAGTCTAATTCATTTTATACACAACAAATGTGATGACACATTTTATGAAAAGAGTCATAACTTCATTCTTGGCCATTTTGCAACTGATGAATTTTAGGTTTTGTGTGAATCTTTTGTAAAATAGCCAGTTTCACATACAAAAGTCCAAAAATTCAGAATTTTGAATGTCAATCTTTGTCTAAACAAACCTCTGAGTTAAAAAAAAATGGGGTCTTTGCTCCAATACAGGACTATTTTTGAGTGAAATGGACCTATTTCTGTTACAAATGGTCCAGCTTTCAAGTACAAAACTAAGATTTCAGAATCATTTGACAAATGGAAATTCCAAACAAAATGTGAAAAACTTCAAATTTCCAGAGTTTTTACTTTTTCTGAACATTTTACACAGCCCCCTGCACTTCTCAAGCTATGCCTTCTGTCTGAGTTTGGTAATTCAGTACCTACACACTAGTGCTAAGCACACGAGCTAACCGTAGTTTATTTGATGAGTTTAGTCATTTTTTCTAATCAAAAGTCTTCTATAAATAATGATTTAACAAATGTGCTCATTCTCATTAATTCAATGAATGCTTTGGGGTAACTATATTTTGTCCCATGGATTGATTACAGACTGTTCGTTGTAAGTATTCATTGCTGACAATCTGATATTTGAGCTGAGTGACTGGTCACCAGTGATTAGGGTGACCAGATGTCCTGATTTTATAGAGACAGTCCTGATTTTGAGGTCTTTTTCTTATATAGGCTCCTATTACCCCCGTCCCGATTTTTCACATTTGCTGTCTGGTCACCCTACCAGTGATGTAGCAGTACACCAAGCCCAGGTCCAGCAAAGCACTTAAACACATGCTTAACTTTAAATTGCAAAGTAGTGCTATTGGCTTTACCAGGGCTACTCAAGTGCTTAAAGTTAAATATGTTCTTAGGTTCCTTGCTAGATCAGAGCTTTGCCATAGGGAGCAGATATAAAAACAGCTTCTCAGTTTTTATTCTAGAATCATCTCAACAAAAAGTCAGAGCTGTTTCAGACACCAGGCTGGAGATGCCTTTCAACCAGATCCCGTGACCTCGAAAAGGTAGGAATTCAGTCCCGTCCCAAAGAGCATCTTTCGTTACGATGGCCTGTTCCCTACTAAAACTCCCCAGTGCAGAATCTCTGTCTGTTAGGAACTTTGTGCAGCATGCTTTAAATTCGGCAAAGCAAAGTAGCTGCAATCCTAAATTAGTCATTTTGCAACTGGCTTGATCCTGCAAACTGTTACGTACATAATTATCCTTATATGCAGCCAATTAAATCTTGCAAACATGTATGCATCTGAGTAGTCCTTGAATTCAGTGTGGATATGTTTGTTATTAAAGGTTTTCAGGTTCAAGCCCATAGACCCAATCCTCCTAACATGGGACATATGGGAATTCAGCTCAACTAGTGGAGGTTTGGGACATGATTACTTAGTGCCCAATTGGAGAAAAAATACCTTTAAGATCTGTATGTAGTTAACCTACCATTGTTCACCTGCCCTCTAAGTAGCTGTTCACTTGTAACATCTAAAATTTTTGCTTTCTCAATGATAGATCTACAACCGCTGTAGATTTCACTTGCCTTAAAATTATCCAAAACACACACACTAAATTTTAATTACCAAGCAACATAAGTAAGGAAGGCCTAGTATTACATTTTGTTAAATCATCTAGAATGAAATTGTTCTTTCTTATTCCATTCTGAAGCCTACAGAGTATATAGATCTATAACATTGTTTAGTCCGACTATAAAAATACTTTTCAAAGTAAATATATATTTGTTTTAAACTAGATTTGTCTATAGAGGACTACTGAGGATTGATTGGGATAAAACTGAAATTATGCACGTTAAAGGTGTCACATGTACAGAAAGACTTTGAATGTCTTTTTCTTTTAAGTCCACACAAAACACATCCTCTTGCTTAATCCTGTGTGTCCAGGGAACAAAAAGCCACTTCACACAGTCTGGCTCATTTGGATAACGCAATATCCAGAGGAATTATGTCTGGGGAAATGCTCTGATTTGCAGTTGTTTGAAGGTAGAACAAGTTAATAGTGTCACTGGGAAAGATAATCTGAGGAATTTTAGATGTAAACAGTGGCTTCCATGCCCCTGGCTTAGTGGACATCTGATGTTACACCTTGTTATTTTTTAGTTGTTTAAAAAAAAAAAAGTCTGTACTTTATAAAGACTCTTTCAGTCATGGGCATCATTAGGAATGGATACTGTGAGCAAAAGACTCCTCACTTCCATCAGGAAACTGAGTTTTACCAAAGAATCGTATATTCTATTAATTGCAGCTACTTTTTAGTAGATGTCTGAATACAGACTTCTCCCTGAGTGGAGCAGAAACAGGGTCTAGATGGACCACATATACACAAGGGCTGGGAAGCAACGAAAAACATTGTTTTACCTCATTAGTTCCATGAGTTTTGTTTTGTTTGGGATTTTTTTGAAATATATTTTCCTCTGACTTGTAAATGCTTCTTGGATGGGAGGACTGGGGTATATAGGCCTTTTAGGAAAGGGTATTTTAAGGCAGGATTTGAAGATGGAGAATACAGAGGTGTGGCAGACCCATTCCCTCTAGGCCAGGGGTGGCCAACCTGAGCCTGAGAAGGAGCCAGAATTTACCAATGTACATTGCCAAAGAGCCACAGTAATACGTCAGCAGCCCCCCATCAGCTCCCCCGCTCCCAGCGCCTCCCACCCACTGGCAGCCCCACCGATCAGCGCCTCCCTCTCCCTCCCCGCACCTCCCAATCAGCTGTTTCGTGGCATGCAGGAGGCTCGGGGGGGGGGGAGGAGCGAGGGCACAGCAGGCTCAGGCGAAGGGGCAGGAAGGGGTGGAGTGGGGGCAGGGCCTGTAGCGGGGGCAGGGCCTGTATCAGAGCCAGGGGTTGAGCAGTGAGCACCCCCCGGCACAGTGGAAAGTCGGTGCCTATACAAGGAGCTGCATATTAACTTCTGAAGAGCCGCATGTGGCTCCAGAGTCACAGGTTGGCCACCCCTGCTCTAGGCATAAGGGACCACATAGGAGGTTTTGACGTGAGCTTTTTAAAAAGCAGAAAAATATATTAATTGACTATGTTTTTCAGTTAATTTCTTCTGGCTGAATAGTGATTCAATAAGTTATGTGAGGGTATGTATTTAGTCAGCTGCAGTTAGAGCCTAATTTATGTTTGTATTCATCTTGACTGTTATAGTTATATCCTTGTGTAGCTAATTATATGGCCTCGTACTTTTTATTTTATTTTATTTTATTTTATTTTTGATTAGCACCAGGATAAACAGAAATTCTATTGGATTGTCTCAATATGGTAAAATGCCTCGAACAATGAGAACATGCGGAGTGAGAGTTTTAAAAACAAAATTAGTTTACAAATAAGAAACTCTGCATACCTTACCTCCCAACCTCTGCTGGCTTTGTACATTAGCAAACAACCAAATATGAAGCCCTATCCAGAAAAATTACACCACAGCTGAGTTCAACATGCACGTTAACTTGCTTTAACGAGACTACTGTGTATCGGTAATGCAGCTTTCTAAAATAAATCATCCAGATAATCAAGGTATAAATATGTCACCCTCGATTTCAGGTATATGCATCTATATCACACAGTGTCAATATGACCTTCTATTTGCAAATATACATCATGTAGTTGGTTTGAAAAATACTCAGAAAAGCAATGGCAGATTAAAAGAAAAATGCAGTGAAGCAAAGAGGAGTTGTTTTGGGACTCTGATGTATTTTCTTTCTTTCTTTCTTTTTTCTTTCTTTCTTTTATCCTACATCTCCTCTCAGTAACAGGCTTTTCTGTACTCATGTTGATAGCAGCTTCAAATTGTGCTATTCTACTTCTGGCTTCCTCCTTCCACCTCCCATCCATACACATATACTGAGCATACCCACACCCCATGGTGTCTAGCAATGCCAGCAAATATTCAGTGGCTTGGCTTGGGCTGCCCACCCAAAAGGAGAAAAGCGATTGAAATATTCCCTATAGACTTTTCCTTGAGCGCTGAGCTCAGGAAGCTTTCTGCTCACAAAAGGCATTGCTGGCACCAGGAATCAAGCAACAGTCTTAAGAGCAGGGGCTCTACATTGTAGCCCAAACACAACTTATTATAATCCCTTGCTGCCTTCTGTGCTTATATAATACAGGCCTTCTTGAGTTACAAGACACTTTGAAGATCTCACCTTCTCCCATTACTTGTCTTTTACATAAAATGTCCACAGATGTGAGTCTGCTAGTGTGTCTGAGAACTGTGGTTAATAATTTATAAACCAATACTTCCTATTGGATATATTGTTTAAAATACTTATGTATGCCAGAGGGAGCAGGCTGTCTCGCTACAGGAGCACCCCCTGCTGATTATTCTAAAGAGCAGCCTTAATAGCAGCTCTGAAAGGAAAAGATCGAGTCCAGAGATAAGGTGTCAATTAGCAGGTTCTGGAGGAGGAAGAGGAAGACTATAAGGAAGCTTCTCCTGAATGGCAGCAGCTCTCAGGAAGTGGGATGAGCCCATGTGGGTCACTCTAAGTAAGCCTGGCTGGGAAGAAATACCATCATGAGGGAAAGTACAGAACAACTGGCTTTCATGGGGCAGAAGGGTCATTTAAAATATCTGCTCTTTCTCTAACTAATGGCTTAAAAATACAGTTCTAGACCAGGGGTGGGCAAACTTTTTGGCCCGAGGGCCACATCTGGGTTTAGAAATTGTATGGCGGACCATGAATGCTCACAAAATTGGGGTTGGGGTGTGGAAGGATGTACGGGCTCTGGGCTGGGGGTGCAGGTTCCGGGGTGGGGCCAGAAATGAGGAGTTTAGGGTGCAAGAGGGGGCTCCAGGCTGGGGCAGGAGGGATGGGGCGTGGGGGGGCAGGTTGAGGGCTCTGGGGGTGCAGGCTCTTGGGTGGGGCTGGGGATGAGGATGAGGGGGTTGGGGTTCAGGAGGGTGCTCCAGGCTGGGACCAAGGGGTTCGGAGGGCAGAAGGGGGATCAGGGCTGGGGCAGGGGGTTGGGGCTTTGAGGGGGTGCCTCAGGGGTGCAGGCTCTGGGCGGCACTTACCTCAAGCAACTCCCAGAAGCAGCGGCATGTCATCCCTCTCCCCCCCCCGCTCCGAAGTGGAGGCGCAGCCAGGCGGCTCTGCTGCGTGCTGCCCCATCTGCAGGCACCGCCCCTCCAGTTCCCATTGGCCGCAGTTCCCAGCCAATGAGAGCTGCAGAGGCAGCGCTTGGGGCAGGGACAGCGTGTGGAGTGGAGTGGAGCACCCTGGATGCCCCTATGTATAGGAGCCGGAGGTGGGACATGACGTTGCTTCCGGGAGCCGCGTGGAGCAGCCCCCAACCCTGCTCCCCGGCTGGAGCACCGGAGCGGGGCAAACGCCAGACCCCACTCCCCAGTGTGAGCTCAAGGGACGGATTAAAACGGCTGGTGGGCCGGATGCGCCCACGGGCCATAGTTTGCCCACCCCTGTTCTAGACTATCAAAACTAAATAACTTTTTCCACAGCATAGCCAAGATATAACGGAACCTAATAGAAACATACTCATTTATAATCATGTAAAACACCACTTAGTAAGCCACTGACAGAGCCTTGTATGGCATCCCTACCTTTGGTTTGTGTTCCAGCAATTACTCTAAAAAGACTCTTGAGCCATAGGCTAAAGGAAGTGGTCTAGACAGCTACACTCTAAGAATGTGCCATTGCACGTGATTGAGTTTGCCCTGTACACCTAATTCACAAAGAAAAAGGATGGTTTCAGTGGGCCACAAGGTAGGATACGGGCAATTATATTTGTGCAAGGGATGATGACACTGTACATCTGGGAATGACATTAGGTACCAGCTAGTCAGCAGTTCAGGAAACAGGGAGCCAATTCTATGCTGACAGGAATATTCACTAGATAGGTCTTCTTCATCTCTGACTGCCGTCTGTGATTCTATCTTGTGGAAATTGAACTTTTGCTAATGGTGGTGAGAAACACAGTACTGTCACTTCATGTAGGAAGGTATCAACCATATCATCAGACCAATAATTAATTTGGCATCATCAGCAATGTCTGCTCAGGAGAGAGACAGGAATGGAAACATCAGTGTTGTAGCTCAAAAATATCATGGGGGGGAAGTTTTCACAATTCTTCAATTTTACCTATGCATCAATTCTTCACTTTTATGACCACTAAAATAAACCAATTTCGCTCTAAACCTGTTAAAAATACCAACATATCTGCAGGGTGACAGTTGCCTATGTATTGAGAGAGTCCCTGAAATTAATTAATTATTTACATTTCATGATTAATTCAAGAACCTAGTACACTTTTGAACCAGGCCCAAAATTCATTTTGTGCTAGAAATGCTTCAAGAATACTTTCCAAGAACCCATGCATCAGCTCCCTACTGAATCTGGTTTGTGATTAGGCTGATTCTTTCTCAGAAATGAGATTGTAAGAACAAAATCCTGGACAACAGGTTGAATGCCTTTACTAACCAAAATTTTGTAAAGGTTATTTGCCACTGGTACTTTGACATTTAGTTTAGAGGGGCAGGTTTGAAAACTGCCCCCAGGGATGTCCACATCAGCTAAAAAGCAGCGGTGAAACTGCTGAGTACAATTTAAATGACTGGTAGATAGGATCAGTCAGAAACTTTGAATGGCCATTTTGGAGTCCCTGTGTTTCATATTCGTTATAGAGGGTTGCAGTCTGACTTAGTATTGTTCTTCCTGTCCTACCCAGGCACTGGCTGTCCTTTTCCCAGGCACTCCAGATCTCAGGGCAGTCATTCCTCCCTTTTTTATTGTCAGCTGAGAAAGTGCTGATACTTAATGCCAGGCTATTATTTCCTGCTTTTCTCATCAATGTGGAGTTTACTGGTTAATGAATAATAGGGTACTGTACAATCTGGACAGTTGATTGGATATTTTGAAGCTGCTGTGTTTATTGTCATCAATGGAGAGGACCAATGTAGATTCCTTGACACACATATCCCAGGTTCTCACATAAGGTATTGGCTGACTATCTTCTGTTCTTTGTAATTCCAAGACTACTCTGAGGATTTCTATAATCTTTTCCGATTATTATCTGACATAGTGTTTATGTTGCTAACCTGCAGTCTATGTAGTTGGGACAAATTCAGAGTCGATGTGTACAGTGGTATAAGATCAGTGTTTCTCAAACTGGGGTCGCTGCTTGTGTAGGGAAAGCCCCTGGCAGGCCGGGCCGGTTTGTTTACCTGCCTCGTCTGCAGGTCTGGCCAATCGCGGCTCCCACTGGCCGCGGTTCGCTGCTCCGGGCCAATGGGAGCTGCTGGAAGCAGCGTGGGCCGAGGGACATACTGGCCACCGCTTCCAGCAGCTCCCATTGGCCTGCAGTGGCAAACCGAGGCCAGTGGGAGCTGCGATTGGCTGGACCTGCGGACGGGGCAGGTAAACAAACCGGCCCGGCCCGCCAGGGGTTTCCCTACACAAGCGGTGACCCAAGTTTGAGAAACACTGTATAAGATAGACTCCTTTATGCTCACTTAGACTCTACTTCGGGGTGATACAATACTTACACTGAATGTAGGCCTGAATTGATGAAAGTATGTTCTATTAAACAAAGAGCTGCAGTTTATGAGAACATTGTGTTTGCTATACTAGAGCAGATCTAATCCCTTATGCGAATTTGCCAATGCTTGATGTTTCAAAAATACCATAATGCACCTGGTAAATCACACAGTACTATACCAAAAGGGAACACTTTTCTTCCCAAAACCAACAGGATGACCTAACCATGGTGAGTCCCTCCCCCCTGAAGCTAATGGAAGATTTGGATTTTACTCCTAATTCTTATCATAGCCGGTGTAACAGCAATTGGCACCGCATGCTCCTTTTTCACAGCTAACTAAGGAAACTTGCCTTTTTCCTCTTCTTAATGTCTTTTATCTTTTTCTTTTCAAATTTCTAATTTTTTCTCCTTTTAAATATGGAACTGGGGTTTACTTCCAAGGCCCAATCCTTCCTTTTGTTCCTCCTGGACTGTTCATCTATCTGTACCCCATACTCAGGTCAGCAACTAAATGCTGCAATCTGGCCCGTACAAAATATGAACATAGTTGGGGTGAAGTGTGTTAAAAATGTATCACATTTCTGTTTTCTCCGGTGACTTAGAACATAACTCCAGTAACTGAGAAATAACTCCAGTAGTAATCTCGGCTTCAGTTTGTTCTCCTAATTGCACACATGCTCTGCATGCGTGATGACTTACACCATGTTCTTTTATGTTCTCTGGCCTGGGTCCTACAGCAGGTCAGACGAGATTATCACAATGGTCTCTTCTAGCCTTGGAATCTATGATTCTGTGTGGCTGCTTTTTTAAATCTATGGGCTGATCCGACTTCCAGTGAAGTCAATCGGGGTGTTGCCATTGACTTCAGAAGAAACGGGGGCTCCTTCCTGAGAGATGCTGAGCATTTGCATCTCCCATTGTTTTCAGTTTGAGCTGTAGGTGCCCAGAACCTTCCGGATCAAGCCCTGTATTTGCTTCAGTTCTTGGATCAGAAATTCTTACTGAACAAAAGCGATGGTTTCATTCTGGAGGTATTTTCTTGATATCCACACGATGAGTAATGGGTCATCGGTGCACTTTTATATGGCATGTTGAAACTGTAGTGCTTGTTACAATGAAGTGTCTACATTGTTTGAACTTCCTGACTCATTCAGTTTGTATCTATGGAGAATAAGGTTTATGATATGAGATATGGTAGCCCCCTTACCTAGGAACAACAGCCAGGAAGAGGATATATTTCAAAGTTCTTTTATTTAAGAAGAGGATTAAAACACAGAGTGCCAAGATTTTTCTTTTATATCTAAATCCACTCATTTTTGATTGTTTTAGGTCAGGCACCCCTGCGGTATGTGTTTAGGAAACTGCATTGTGAACTTGTCTTGCACTGAAAAATGAAGCAGATCTTCAAAATCCCATGAGTAAAGGGTGCACATTGTTTCTCAAGAATAAGCCCTTTGTGTCTTTATTATTTTTACAATGAGTTTTAATGACCCAAAACATGTGTGCGCTTTTCTGAATCATTGCATTCAAAAACTAAAATTTGACTGCGAAATATATTAAGACTTGGATAGAGGAAGTTATGCCATGTGTGGTATTTTTTTTCCTAGGACAATCTCTGTTTTCAAAGCTGAGTTTGGGCCATATTAAAAGGCCAAGTTCCAAAAAGACAAAAGGGGTAATATTTTTTTAAAATAAATCCTAGCCCTAGACATCAGTGCTACAAAAGTCATCCTTACCAGATGGCTAACATAGACAAGGGAAAATAGCCAACTTGATTTCAAAGCTAAGAGTGATTTGTAAAATGAATGATAGAAACTACTTCGGATTCATTATTTTAAGCAGGAGAACTCATGTTTAGCTTATGGGTCTGGTTTGAATAAAAGTTTGTCTTTCTTGAATAAAAGTCATATGTGATTCCAGGCAGTGGCCTGGACCATTTGCTAATACTAATTGTTGTTGGTTGAAAGTAAGGTAGAATATTGTTAAAGTCTTCCCTGGCAGTAACTTGATCTGTGGAAATGTACTTTACAGGAACTGTGATGAGGTTTTCAGCTGGCAGCAGCTTATGATAATATGGTCACATGACTACATCTCCCCTTTAATAATGGAATAAAAGTTTGCATGATACATTTTTTCTAGTTTGTGATGGCAAGAAATGCATATACTCACATTTAATTTATTTTCCACATCAATCTGACAATAATAAAATCAAAACAGATATACACTTCCATGAACATTTTACATTTCAAAAAATAATAGTTGATGATGTGGCTAGTTTGAAATAATATTAGTAAAATATATGTCAGCAATAAGATTGGCAAGTTAGAAAATGACCAAGTGAGGCCAGATGTACTGCCTAAGGTCTAATATGAAGTACCAGCATACACAAAGCACAACAGCTTACCTCAGCACATTTCTACCAGAAACCTAATACTTTGTTTGTCGTTAAGAAAGAAATGTAAATTCACATATATTTACTTTGATTATACAGTTTAGTATATATATATATGTTAGCCTCTGTATTCTGGCCACGTTCAAATGGCTACATTTTTCTTTAACCTATCTCATAAGCAGGGCCGGCTCCAGGCACCAGCCGACCAAGCACGTGGTTAGGGCAGCACCTGGTAAGGGGCGGGCAATCTTGGGGGTGGCGGGGGGGCGCTCAGGGATTTTGTTTTGTTTTTTTGGATTCAGTCGGGCGGCGCTGTGGGTGGGGTGGGTTGTTTTTATTTTGGCGGCTGGGGGCGTTGGGGGCGGGATTTGGCAGCGGCGCTCCGCGGGGGGGGGGGGGGGGGGGGGGGGGGGGGGCCCCGGGGGGGGGGGGGGGGGGCGGCGCAGTGCTGAGGGTATGTGTTATGGCGGCGCTATGGAGGGCGGCACTCTTTTTTTTTGCTTGGGGCGGCAAAAAAGTTAGAGCTGGCCCAGCTCATAAACTACAGAGCAGTGTTGCTGTGCACTGTTAAACACTTGCCACATTCACCCCAGAGTTAACTGTATTTCAGTGATCGTGAAATGATTGTCTGCAGACTGCAGTGTAAACTTTGTAAACCACTTTGAGATCAGGGACTATATAAACGAAGAAAACATGCTCTGCTTATTCACTACCCTGGAGCAGAAGGGTAGTGTATATTCTACACTCTTCCCATTCTGGATGATAAATATTGTACTGCACTCCCTGCATTAAAGAATTTTTTTGTGCCTAGTGTAAATGAACGCTGTAAATTCCACCACGGTGAATAGAAAATAGGGGAGTCAACAGATCAGTATATTGCTGCTTTAAGGGAATTGATTGTCATGTGATTTTGGCAACATGGCAGACTAAATGATTGAAGATGAGCTTGTGGAGAAAATGGTTGTGCCCCATTGTGATGGGTTCCTCCCGGGGTGCCACTTGGAACTGGGATACCACTGAGCCTGCCTGACCCACCAGCCTGGGCTCCCTTTCACACTGTGATGCTGTGACAAGTTGCCAAGCTCTCCAAGCTTGCTCTTTCACTGCACGGGGAGCTGTACAGTGTAAGCTCATAAAATTTGCCCCCTCCCTCAATGTGGAGAGAGATATGCAACAGCTTTCTGCCCCAAGTTATAACTTTTACACATTGGTTTTCGACAAAACAAAAACAAGTTTATTAACTACAAAAGATAATGTTTAAGTGAATATAAGTGATAGCAAACAGATCAAAGCAGATTACCTTAGTAAATAAACAAAACCGCAAACTGATCTTAACACACTAGATATGAATTAGCAAATTCTCACCCTGAGTGATAAACAGATGGCAGATTCTTAAGGCACAAGTTACCTTGGCTTTCTCAGGTTTTCATACACAGGCTAAAAATTCCTCTATCCTGGGACCATTACTTTTCCCCTGTTCAGTCTTTGTTCCTCAGGTGTTTCCAGCTGTGTTTTTGTAGGGACTATGAGGTCACATCATGATGTCATTGTCCCCTTTTTATATCTTCTTCCCACTTGCTGGAAAGCTCTTTTGCTGTGACCTGGGTCAAACAGTTCCCATTGTGTAGTGCTATATCTAAGAGGTTTCTATTGTACACAGTTCCTGGGGTAATCCTTGTGCTTGGGTGCATTTCCTCAATGTTCCATTAACATTGTTTGGCCTTTTTACAGTTGTACCTGTTTTCAACCTCACAACATGTTTCAGTAACACACACATAGCCAAACTTCATAACTTCACATACGACGATAGCACATACAATTCAACGAGATATTACTGTCTAGCAGATCAAGACTTTTAGCATGATACCTCACAGGCATACATTGTACAAAACATATCTTAATTACATGACAGTGGTGAAATATGGGGTGCCAGGGTGTCATACCTGTATTAGAAAATGCCTACTACTTGAATCGGACCTGACATTACAGAAAGCCATAACCATTGCTAATTCCATTGTCAGCTCAGTACACAAGTTCATAGTCATTTTCTGCAGTAATTCTCTTTTAGGAAGTAGTGAGAACTTTTTACTGTTTTTAGATTCCATTGCAAAATATGACAACTTCATATCTAATGCTTTCTTCATCTGTGGCCTTATGACTCTATGCCTTTGCAGGGTACCCATTACCATGGAATGTGGCCCTCGTTTCTGATGTGTTCTGCTCTTGGGAAAGGTTGAGTTCCAAAGTAAGAAAGGATTCAGCATACAAGACTCACATAGGCCCTGTGTGTCTTCACTGGTTCCCACCTGAGCCTCCTCTTATCTTTTTTCACCATGAAAACTATAGGCAATACCTCTGCCTGTTGCATGGGGATTCCCCCTCAAGAGAGATGGAATTAACATCCCAGAGTTTGGCACCTGTGTATATTAATGCTGCCAGGGTAAGCATTAACTTCCTCAAGAAATCCCTACAGGGTTGGTGAAGGGACAATGAATGCTGCAGAGAACAGCCACAGCCCCTCCTGAACTGTGGAGCCTGAAAGCACATCCAGAAGTGTTTTCACCCAGTCAGGAGATGATGCCACAGATGAAGCATAACCTCAAGCCTTTCCTCCCACATCTGACTCCTTTTCATCCCCCTTTGGGAGAAAAGATGGGTGAGGTAATATCTTTTATTGGATCAGCTTCTGTTGGTGAGAGAGACAGAATTTCGAACTTACACAGACGTGAAGAAGAGCTCTGTGTGAGCTTGAAAGCTTGTCTCCCTCACCAACAGAAGTTCACCCAATAAAAGATATTACCTCACCCATCTTGACTTGCCAATATTGTGGGACCACCACAGCTACAAAAACACTTTCACCCCTATTGTTACTTAAGCAAAGTAACTTGTCATGGGCTAAGAGGGAAGGTCCTCTCGTGGATCAGTAACTGGTTAAAAGATAGGAAACAAAGGATAGGAATAAATGGTCAGCCTTCGGAATGGAGATTGACTGTGGCTCTGTGTCATTCGGGGAGGAGTTATTACATTGATGTAAGAGGGTATTTATGTTGGCGGGAGACAAATTTAGGGGTAGATGCAGAACTAAGTCAAAACAAG
>NW_020664393.1:22630798-22642096 GCF_002925995.2 Terrapene triunguis
GCAAATGGGCTGCCCCAAGCACATGCTTGCTTTGCTGGTGCCTAGAGTTGCCCCTGGGTGGGTGGCAGGTGGTGAAGGAGGTAGCTACATCCTCTTCATGACCTTTATGCTGGTAGAGAGTTTCCCTGCATGGGGGAATTTTCTCCTGGCCACCTCCAGCCACTGTAAGGCCGCTCTGCAAGCTTAGGAGGTGCAAAGTGTCCTCAGCAGAGTGGAGAAACAGACCCAATGAATCCAGTTGTTCACATCTGATTAACAAAATTTTGGGGCACAGTGGGCTAAAATGCAGAGGTACATTGAAAATATATAGGGTGAGAGTCCCACATTCTCCATCCCTCTGGAGTACTTGTGGCCCTGCCACACACCGACCCAGAAAAGGGCAGTAGAGAGGTCCTCCAAGCCTCCTAGAGCGACTGTGTGGGAAGCAGCCAATCAGGGCCCAGAAGGCTAGTATAAGAAGAGCTGCAGGGCCAGACTGAGAGTAGTTCCTTACTAGAGCTGAAGGAGAGTGGATGGTGCTCTAGGCTGGGTGCTGGGATTTTACAAGGACAAGGCCCTGAGATAAGGGTGAAGAATGTGTTGGAGCCATGGGGAAGTGGCCCAGGGAATTATAGCAGCAATGTGGTTTATTTAAAGGGACATTGTGGATGGCTGCTATCTATAGGGTCCCTAGGCTGGGACCTGAAGTAGTGGGTGCGCCTGCCCCTCCTCCCTCAGCTACTGGGAAAATGGTCTGGACTTTGAGGCACCCCAGAAAGGGGACTGAACTGTAGTGGCCCAGCTGAAGAGCTGGGTCCAGAAAGGCCCTGTAAGGGGCAAAGATATTGCCTCTAGGGAAGGAGCCCTGGGGTACTGCTCTATTCTGGAGCAGAGACAAACAAAGACATTACAGAGGGCACCTGTTCGACTTATATCCTGAACGGGGTTTGTGTTGCTTTTATCTCACAGACAGACTGTGTATAACTTGGCTGGAGGGCTGAGTCAGCAAAGATGCACCACAAACAGGTAGAGAGAGAGAGAGAGAGTGCAGGCACATGTACTCAGCCAGGGGGTGCTTGTGAGAGGTGAGTGCAACCCCTTTACAGGGGCATACTGAGGGTGTGGCTGCAGGTGTTAGAGGCAAGGCTGCAGAATGCAGCACTGTGGAGATTCTGGGCAGCACTGCTGCTCAAAGGCAACTGGGGGCAGGCTGCTGTAATTTCAGACCCTAGGGCTTTCTAGGTTATTCCAGAGGCCACTCTAGCCCCCAAAGCAGTCTAGAATCAGGAGAGCACCAAGGTGGATTAAAGCCTCCTTAACTTATCTCACCAATAGCAACAATATTAATCTTCAAACAGTAATTCACTGTGAATCCTGCTCAAACTTTGGCCTTTGCCAAGAATATGTTTGTCTTAAATATCTGGGCAAACTTTTAAAATGATTTCACAAAATACATACAAGTGGGAGGTAATGGAATTCTTCAATCAGTTCTTCAGTTATAATCGGTGTGTATTTTAAGTAGAACTAAAATGTGGCCCAAAACAAGTTCTCAGATAGTGTTTTTTGTTTAATAGAAATAACAGCTGATATAGTAAAGGGTATGATTCAGTGTTGTATTCTCTTCCTGTACTGTAACTTGCATACAAACATCATTAAGTTGGCTCTCATCAAATTCCAACTCTCCGTTGAAGTTTCAATTGTTGATATTCATAACTAAATCAATGAGACTAAGTCCTTGAGCTTATCCACTAAATGTGTTGGCTCTGAGAGCTTTTTACAGAATTAGGTCAGCCCACTACTTATCTTAGTACCTCCTGCAAATACCCCTGTTTGCAACACGTTGTACACACCACTGGAATTTCAGAGGCCATCATAATATATATTAAAACCATTCTAATCTGGTGCCTTCACACTTGGCTACTCAGTAACAGCTCATGCTGATTCCAGTCACCAGTTCATAATCTCCATAGCACATTAGCTTAAAAAAATCCATTTCCATTCTATCTTATCCACAACATGTGCAAATGTTACCTCATCCATCCTTGCACTGGCTCCAGAGATTAACCCAAAAACCGACACGATAAATGTGTAGTATAAAAAATAGTCCATTTCCTCAAAGTTGATTGTCAGTTTTGTTTGAAACTTCAGCAGAGGGTATGACATTGCTACCAGAAACTGTCATATTTTTAAATTCCATTTCATTTCCAAGGGCTAGAGCCAAATATGATATCATTTGTTGTAATAGCTCAACACTTATCTGAAGTGTGAGACTTTCAATTTTTTTTAAAAACAATGTTTTCATTTGTTATAACAACTCCCAGGGTAAGTAGGAAAATATATTTTCCTGGAAACCTCCATGACACAGAATTTAACCTTTGGATTATGTAAAGTATTATCCAGTCTCTTTAATTGAAGAGATGACACTTGAAGGAGCATATTGGGCATGAATAGGCTTCTTTTAGTCTAGGGACCTAATGTTTAAGGACAGAACTTTATTCTGGAATATTTTATGTCAAATAAAAAGCAAACCCAGGAGTAATGTTTTTTTCACTCCCATATTAATGTTGTGCATGATAGGCACAGCCCTGCACTGGGAGAGAGATCGAAAAGGGACAGCAACTCAGAGAGGCACAATGCTTCCCCCACAGCTCCGTGTTGTGCAGAGGGAATGCACCCTCCCTTTGGGTGGATAGCACAATGGAAGGCACTCAGACTCCAGTTTCTCTTACCTTGCATGAGGTGAGGGAAGAGGTGCAGAGCAGGAATGGGTCGTGCACACTTCTTTTCTTGGACAATTACCAGCTGGCTACATTCTGGCCTATTATGGGAACATGCCATATCCTTTTGTGGTAAAAACCATGACAAGGGGTCAAAGAGTCCAGGAATGCTCCTCTCAGGAAAGAAGGAGTGAGGGTTATAGAGGAGGCATGAGATTTGATCCAATGCCCTTTGAAGTCAATGGAATGACTTTTATTGAACTCACTGGAGTTACTCATTTTGTACAAATGTAATTTTGAGCACAATTTGACTCCTAGTTAGTGGGATTCCTAGGGATGAAGGACACTGTCTAATGAAAAATAGCATGAATCCTTTGCCTAATTTACAGGAAAAACTCCATGTATGCAATATTAATTAGAAATGACACATTATTTTCAATGAAACAGTTTGTTCTTACTAATCCAGTATTATTGTTACACACATGTTCAATCATAGGACACACATGCTTGTAAAGCTGATTTATTGGCTAACTAAGAATGAAAATCATCCTCCCCCAGTACCACCCACCATCTGCAGGGACTAAAGTCCCTTAAAAAAGTCCCTTGTGTAATTAAATGTCAGACTCATTGGTATAGGGTCAAAAACAGTACTGCCAGCTGGTCAAAAGGAGCAAAAGGCAAACAGGTTTTAGTTTATATGCTACAGTACTCTGTTTGTTTTCATTAAACACTCTTACTGGTTTTAAACATCTGCATTTGTTAACTTGTTTAGTTCTTTCGTACTTAAAGAGTACAAACAATGCCATATGTGCTCACTGCTGGTATTTCTGCTCTTCATGCTGACATTTACCTAAACGGCTAGGTTTACATTTGCCAACTCAGTGGATCTGAATCACTATGAAATTTGAAATATTCAAGGTATTACACTGACAAATAAAAGAGGAAAAGTGCACGGGACGCATGAATGGCTGAGGAGAATCTTTACTAAATCTTGTGTAACACAATGTAGCAACAACCAGATGTGATGTTAGTCAGCTGAAGCTAATTTTCTACATTTAGGTATATGTCACTAGATGAGACGCAGAATCCCACTGCTCTCTCTCTCTTATACTTAGATTATTATTTTTTTACTGGAGTTAGGACAAGCATGTGTAACAGTATGTATGTCCTATTATTTAACACCTTAGCACTGCATGTACAATAATATGATAGCAGTATGTACAAGTACACAGTAGTTACTGTGCACCTGCTTATCCTAACTCAAGTAACCACAAAAAAATAGAAGCAACAAGTTCTTAGTTTGCATCTACAAAGCAAATGGGGGAAATGCAATCTAGATTAAATTACTATAAGGCAAGTGCACAACTGGTTGAAAGACCATACTGAAGAAGTAGCTGTCAGTGGTTTCCTGTCAGGCCACGGGTCATATTTAGAGGGCTCCTGCAGGGGGTTGTCCTGTATCTGGTACTAGTCAATATTTGCATTAATGATTTTGATAATAGAGTGAAGAGCATGCTTATAAAATTTGCAGTTGACTACAAACTGGGAGGGGTTACAAGCACTTTGGAGGACAGGATTAAAAGCCAAAATCACCTGGACAAACTGGAGAATTGGTCTTCAATCAACAGGCTGAAATTCAATAAAGACAAGTGCAAAGTACTAAACTTAGGAAGAAAAAAATCAAATGCAGACCTATAAAATGGGGCATAACTGACTAGGTGGCAGTACTGGTGAAAAGGATCTCGGAGTTATAGTGGATCACATATTGAATATGAGTCCACAAACAGATGCAGTTGTGAAAAAAGCTAATATCATTCTGTGGTGTATTAACAGGAGTATCCTATGTAAGACATGGGAGGTAATTGGTCCCATTCCACTCGGCAGTGGTGAGGCCTCAGCTGAAGTACTGTGTCCAAGATTGGGTGTCATATTTTAAGAAATATGTGTATAAATTGGAGAAAGTTCAGAGGAGAGCAATACAAATGGTAAAAGATTTAGAAAACCTCACCTACAAGGACAGGTTAAAAAAACCTGGTCTGTTTAGTGTTGAGAAAAGACAGCTGAGGGGGGACTTGATAACAGTCTTCAAATATGTTAATGATTGTTATAAAAAGGATCAATTGTTCTTCATGTCCACTGAAGGTAGGACAAGAAGTAATGGTCTTGAATCTGAAGCAGGCAGGTTTAGGTTAGATAATAAGAAAGATTTTCCTCCTATAAGGATAGTTAAGTACTCGAATAGGTTTTCAAGGGAAGTTAGACAATCTCCCTTTATGGGATTTCTATAACGTGTTCTTAATAAACACCTGTCATTATATTTTAGCAGCACTTTTTCCTAATTTCAGTGCTCATTATTCTTGCAAATGAAGTACCATAAATGTGTTAGGGGCTGATTCACAAAACAGCTGTATTAGCATTTGTCCTGCAACTTGTGCAGTCATTTACACTAGTGTTGAATGAGTGCACAATACTACAAAATCAGAATGCCCTTTGTGCTGGTGTAAATGACTCTAGAAGGTGCAAAGCAATGCTGAATTGGGCCCACAGTTGCTTTCCTGGGAAAATTAGAGCCAGATTCTGGCTGTGCTTGTGTTAAATGCACAGTAAGTATGTGTGTGTGTTGGGGAAGAAGTACTGGACACAGACACAATCCTGTGTCCCTGGACACTGGGTTTAAGGAATGTTATTGATGCCAATTGTCCTAGACATCCCAAAGGAGATGGGCTGGGACAGAGGGTGAAGCCTGGTCTTGGCCCTGTTGGCACATGCTAGAGGCTAGAGTCCAGTGCTGAGAGGGGCACACATTATACCTTTTCAAAGGGTGTAGTAGATAACACCTCAAAGCCACTCCTGGAAGCATTCTACCTGCCTCTGTCCCTCCTGAAACTCTGCAACATTATCAACCTCCCACAGAACACTATTCTTGCCACCATGGATGTCTTCTTCCTATAAACCAACATCCCTCACCATGACGGCATCACTGTCTGTCTCAGCTATCTACAAGACAATGGACACACTCAAATATCCACCCAAAATACATCGCTAAACTCATCCATTTCATCCTCACCCATAACAATTCTACATTCAACAACAAACTCTTTGTCCAAACCATGAAAATAGCTTTGGGTAGTAGGCTGGCTCCTCAATATGCCAACCTCTTCATGACCCACCTCGAGGAAGAATTTCTGGACAAAACTAATGATACTCCTAAGATACATTAATGATATCTTCATCCTCTGGATGGATGATTTAAACTCCCTCATAGATTTCCACCACAATTTCAGCCACCACCGCCCATCCATCAAATTCTCTCTAGAACTCTCCCATGCCAACGTCAACTTCCTGGACACCATGATCAGCTTTGACAATGGAATCCTACAGACAACTATATACAAGAAACCCATGGATCACCAAATGTACCTCTACAGATCCAGTAACCACACCAAGAAATCTGATATCTACAGTTAGGCCTTCAGATACCACAGAATATGCTCTGAGGAGAAAGTCCAAGATACACATCGTAACATACTTAAAATTGCCTTCACCAAATAAGGACTCTGTCAGAGAAAAGATCTCATCGTGGAACAGGCCACTCAAATATCCCAAGAGAACCTGTTTCAATATAGGAGAAAATCCTCTGACTGCACACCTCTAGTTATCACCTACAACCCCACTCTGGAACCTATACTGGGTAGCATTAAACAATTGCAACCCATACTCAGTGGGGACCACATATGGAAATATTTATTTCCTGAACCCTCTCTTCTGGCCTTCAAACAACCCCCCAACTTTACCAAACTCATCATTAGAAGCAACCTCCCCACAGACTAGGACATGATAACTCAAAGCAGCACCAGATCCTGCCATAACAAGAGATGCAAAACCTGTAGACAGACATAGCTCCACTGCTACAGTGATCAATACCCCCCCCACACACACAACACACCTTGCCTATGCATGCCTGTCATAAAGTGTGGTGTACCTCATCCAGTGCACTGAATGCCCCAATAACAACTGTCTGGCTTCACGCATATAATCACTATGCTCTCGAATGAATTCACACAGAAAAATAATAAAAGACAAAAAAACACCACAACATCCATGGGTGAACACTTTTGACAAAACAATCACTTCATTAGACCTCTCAATCCTCATCCTCAAGGGAAAAACCCTTCAAAAGATTAACCTGGGAGGTTAAATTTATAACTTTGCTAGTATGTGTCTGTACTACAAAATTAAGTTGATGTAAAACCACCACAGTAAGTAAAGTGGTGTTTCACATCCACACTATGCTCCTTCTGTCGGTGCATCCTCACCAGGAGTGATTCCATCAACTTAATTGTGTGGGACACTGACAACTGCAGCTCCCCTGCCAGGGGCTGACAGCCTGAGCTGTCAGCCCTGCATGAGGCTCACAGCTGGAGCCCTCCTGCCCCAGGGCTGACAGCCAACAGGCAATGTAAGTAATGCAGCGTCTACATGGATGCTGCATCACTCTAACTACATTAACTAAAGTGCTCCACCTCTCATGGAAGTGGAGTTAAGTCAGTGTAGTGAGTGTGTTACATCGGTGGAAGCTACATTTTAGTGTAGACACTTACAGAATCAGGTTGATGTAAGTTGCCTTATGTCGACCTAACTCTGTAGTGTAGACCAGGCGCTAGACACTAAAAATCATGGTCTTAATAAAGACACTGGATTTATGGCTTATTACAATAATCTGTAACTCCCTAGCTCCCCTTTTTTGTCCTATGACTATAGGGGTGTTAATGGGCTTTTTCACCTTGAATGGTCCCTTAGAATACGTGTTAACTACTTATGCTAAAAAATCTGTTCCACCTGGTATTTAGCTTTGACACTCTGAGGCATGGTCTACACTACAGAGTTAGGCTGACGTAAGGCAGCTTATGTCGACCTAACTCTGTAAGCATCTACACTAAAATGTCGCTCCGGCGTTGTAAGTTACCAGCTACACCTACTTAATAACTCCACCTCCTTGAGAGGCATAGCACTTTAGTCGATGTAGTTAGGGTGATGCAGTGTCAGTGTAGACACTGCGTTGCTTACATTGCCTGTCGCTGCCTTTCAGAAGCCATCCCACAATGTCCCACACTGAACTATGGGCAAGTCTACACTACAAAATTATGTCGACCTAAGTTACATCAACATACAGCCATCGCAGTAATTAAATCGCTTTTGTATGTCCACATTATGCTCTTTGTGTTAGCAGTGCACATCCTCACCAGGAGCGTTTGCACCAATTTAACTGTCTGTGTGGGGCATTATGGGATGGCTTCTAAAAGGCAGCAAGAGTCGATGTAAGCAACACAGTGTCTACACTGATGTAGTTAGGTCAATGCAGCGGCAACCTTAGGGTATGTCTACACTACAAAATTCTGTTGACCTAAGTGCCTTTCCCAGACCTGAAGAAGAGCTCTGTGTAGCTCAAAAGCTTGTCTCTTTCATCAACAGAAGTTGGTACAATAAAAGATACTACCTCACCCACCTTGTCACTGCTCCAGAAACATCCTTCCAGCTTCTGGCCTCTGTCATCAGACTGTCTCTGCC
Organism: Terrapene triunguis; assembly: GCF_002925995.2. Lineage (NCBI taxonomy): Eukaryota > Metazoa > Chordata > Testudines > Emydidae > Terrapene > Terrapene triunguis. Next base: position 22,639,063 of record NW_020664393.1, read on the forward strand.
AACTGCTGCTGGAACAGTATACCTTGGCATCCCACTTAGAGTGTGTGTGGTTTTAAAAGCCACAGTACCAGAGCAGCACTTAGTCTGTACCTTCTAATAAGCTTCAAGACTGTAATACATTCCATTAAAATGTGGCAATAGACATTTGAAAACTTATAAATACAGTGCATATAGTCTAGCCCCAAACTTGAAGCCCTTAACTCAGTCCTTATTCGGGCAACCCTCTGCTAAATAAAGCCTGAATGAGGATGTTAGGACAGATACCTCATAGCAGTGCACATACAGTAATGCAATATCTTGTTGACATATACCTATAATATATTGAGTTTTGGCCTGGTACACTTCCCCTAGGAGGAGTTAGTGGGGATAAACTGTACTGCTCAGTTCATAGAAAGGTCGCCAAACAGACCACTTGCACCTTCTTCTGTCCCCCTGCCTGCATCACCCATGTTGCACCACCCTCTACATTAACTTGAACTTTCTTCTGACTCTTCAGCAAGTGACCAGCACCAACTTAAACTCATGTACACATTGGCAAGTAGGTGTAAGTCAGTCTAAGTGAATGCAAGGGCCAGGTTGTTAAAGGTCTTTAGACATTTAAAGATGTAGAGAGATGCCTAGGCATTTTTGAAAATCCCACTAGTTGTCTATCTGCATTTTTAGGTGCTTAAATACCTTTAAAAATCTGGACCCAAGGCTCTTCAGAGCAGGGATTGTCTTCCTATGTGTTTGTGCACACAGTGTAATAGCGGGCAGGAGCCTAATGGGGCCTTTGGGTACTACTGCAAAACAATGACATATGGAGTTTAATTTACGCAGCCTTACACATCCCACCTGAATTTGGCCCATTGTCTGTGTTAAGAAATACAGAAAAAAGGTATTTTTGTCTGATTATATTCTAAGCTAGATATCGTGAAACTGGCAATATCCAGTCAGTCACCATTTATATATATATACATCACACGTGTGATGTATATTCATGGACCTGATTCTCATTGTAAATGTTATATACTCACACTTTAAGGCCTCTTACGTAGCCAGAGCAGTATGAAGGGATCTGAGTGCAAATGAGCATCTGGTGCATGAGATTTTCAAACCACATCACACATTAGGGGCATAAGCAGCAATAGCTTCTCATTGTAAATTGTACCTGCTATTGTAATTTATCTATCAGGATCAAACATTAGTTGGCAGCACTTTCCGCAAGATCCGGTTGCAGCATCTATATCAGCATCAAGCAAAATCAAACATGGCTTGTGAACAGAGGTTTAGTGATAGATAAATCATTTGGAGAGCTCTAGAGAAACAACTCTTCACACACACCAGTGTTATGGTACGTTTCTTTATTTCTCTTCCAGCTTTTTTTTTAATTTGATTCACAGTGTTCTGGTGACATATGTTTTTCCTTATTCAGCCATTTGGAATACAGGTGTACAACTGTGTTTTTGATGGAGTGTTGCTATTCTGGAGTGCTCCATCCAAAACACAATCCCACACATGTAATGCAAACCGCTGAAGATGAGTCAGACATCTTCTCATTGCCGTGATAATTAGACATCTTTTCATACTAAGTTGCATGGTCTTTATTATTAGTTGCAGATGCAGAACTTAAGCAATATTCCTGAACCTTATGAGGCCTCAGTGTTGGGTTTTCCCCCCTGAACTTTAAGGAAGTTGTGATTAAAAAAATCCAAGCACTGTATGAACTCTAACTATGCCAAATCAAATTTTGTTAGGTTGCAAAGTACCCTTAGTGCTTAATTTTAGTACACATTAAAAACACTATAGATATAGATATATTTCAAAGCAGTAGTTAAATAATCTATTAAGGAAATATAACAGCTAAAATAGAGAGATCATCATAATTAAGGTATTCATTTAACTGTCACTTCCAGTCTTACTAATCCACACTGGCTACACAGCTAAAATTCTTGTTTCTTTGAAAATGTTTCAGTTTATTATCACATTAGGGAAAACGACCGCTTTCCAAAAGCCTGAAACAACAAAGAACTCCACTAGGTTTTAAAGTCTTAATCTAGGTATTATTTTCAAGACACACGTGAGGGAAAGGCAGACTTCACAGGTCTTAGCATACGCTGTCTGAACCTTGTCTCTGCCAGTGTTTATTTCTCGAACCTTAGGAGCTAAGAGGTGATTAGTGGGAGAGATGGGGAGAGAAAGAGAAGACACAGGAGAGCGGATGTCATACTCTTTTGAGCCCTGGCTTTATAGCCTTGTTTAGTGCTTTAACAGCAGATTTCTTGGTGGCATTTTTGGCACTATGTGGGTGGCAGCCTGACGTCAAATGTTCAGCTGCTGAAAATCCCTAAGTAATGACAGGTCATCTCCTTGTCGTAGGAACTATTGTTAGAAGACTTTTTGACAGACCATATCTGAGAGCCTTGTTGTACTATTTTCTTATCCTGTATTTGGTTTGCTTTTGTTTTCCATGCACAAACAGTGCACATGAACTTGGATGACCTTTGTGGCAGGTTAAGGAAAACAACAAATAGAGAACAAATGTAAGGGCATGATTCTTGGTGCCAACAAGTTTGCTTTGCCAGCTGGTATTGAGGAATCTCTGTGTGGCATAGAGCTGTCATGTGTAGGGTGACCATATTTCCCTGTGCTGAATACTGACACTTGGTAAAATTACTCATATTCAAGTGAGTTCAATAGCAATCAATCATACAAACGTTCAAATTAACATCAAGTTGACTGAGTCCCTGTTAAAAAGAAATACTGTGTAGTTGGATTCTTTTTATTTACCTTCTTATCTTTAAGGCTTTAGGGTTCACACAGGGAGGGGTCACACACACACCCGGGGAGGGGTGAAACACACACTCCTGTACACCCCTCTCACACACTGGTGGGACCGAGTAACCTGACTCTCCCTGTCCGGCACTCTCTGCCCTCCATGCCTGGCTAGGCCCCTGGAACAGACCCCTCTCTCCTGGTACTTGGCACCAGATCTTCCTGAGGTAACACCAGGGGCGGCTCTAGGCACCAGCAAAGCAAGCATGTGCTTGGGGCA